>NC_088343.1:25400000-25497500 GCF_036884655.1 Musa acuminata AAA Group | reverse complement strand
AAGAGAAGAGAAGAAAAAGAAGAAGAGAGGAGGATAGCTGCAGCAAGGCTGCAGCGAGGAGGTGTGTGGCGTTGGGGAGGAAAAGGGAAGAGGAGAAGAAGAGAAGGAGAAGAAGAGAGAAAAGAGAGGGAAGAGGGAGAGGAGCGAGAGGTGGCAGCAGTACCTCTGTTTCCTGCAGGTGGAAACAGAGGAGAGGTGTGGGGCGTTCGAAAAGGAGAAGAAGAAGAAGAGAAAGAGAAGAAGAAGAGGTTGTGAAACCTCTGTTCCTGCAGAGGAAACAGAGGAGAGGGTGTGTGTGACGCCAGAGAGGAGGAGGGAAGAAGAAGAGGAGAAGAAGAAGAGAAGGGAAAGGAGGAGCTGCGGCTGCGGCGGTGGCAGCTATAGCTGGAAGAGAAGGAGAGGAAGAGAAGGTGAGGAAGAAGAGAAGAAGAAGAAAGGAAGAGGAGAAGGGAAAGAAGCAGCTGCGGCTACGGTTGTGGCAGCTGTAGCTATGGCAGGGAAAGAGGAAGAGGAAGGAAGAAGGGAAGGAGAGGAAGAAGAGAAGGGGAAGAAGGGGCTGCGGCTGCGGCGATGGCAGCTGCAGCTGGAAGAGAAGAAGAAGAGGAAGATGAGCAGGGGAAGAAGAAGAGGCTGCAGCCGTGGTTGAGGCTGCGACTGCAGCAGTGCAGCTGGGAAAGAAGAGAAGGAAAGGAAGAAGAAGAGAAAGGAAAAGGGAAGAAGAGAGGAAGAGGAGAAGGGGAGGCAGCTGCGGCAGTGGCAACTGCAGCTGGAAGAGGAGAGGAAATAGTGCAGGGGAGGAAGAAGAGGCTACGACTGTGGTGGCTACGGTCGTTGCTGCGACTACGGCTGCGGCTGCGACGTTGGCTGCGGTAGCTGCGGCAGTGGTGGTGGCTGCAGTAGCTGCTTTTGGGAAAGAGAAAGAAAGAAAAGGGAAAAAAAAAGAAGGGGGCTGTGGCCGTGATTACGACTGCGGTGGTGGCGGCTGCGGCAGTTGTGTTTAAGAAAGCAAAAAGTAGGAACGAGAGAAGGGAGGAAGGAAGTAGTACAGTGGAAGGGGCTGTGGTTGTGACGGAAGGGGCGGTCGTGGCTACGACTGTGGTAGTGGCAGCGGCGATGGCTGCGATAGCTGCGTTTGAAAAAAAGAAAACGAAGGAATGAGAGTAAGAGAGAGCAGGTGACTATGCCTCTATGTTCTGCATGAGCTACAGTTGTGTAGGAAAAAGAAAAGACATATGTAGAACACGAAACAAGGAGAGGACACGGAGGAAAAGTAGAAGGATTTGGGCTGACACCTTCTTCGAATCTTTGGATCAAAACCTTCAAAAGGCAAGTTTCCCGATCGTTTCTCCTGTAATTGTTCTAATTTTTCTTATTGCAAGTATTATGATCTTCCTCGTGCAAGTGTTCTTATCCTTCCTATTGCAAGTGTTCCGATCCTTCCTCTTTGTAAGCTTTCTAATCTTTCCTATTGCAAGTGTCCTGATCTTTCCTTATTGTAATTTTATCTCTACATTTGATTTGAATATGAGGAACTTTAAATTGTTCTAGCCTTGCATTTGATATATCTCCTATTTAGACGTAACGATTCGAATCTGTACAACTTCTGAGATTCTGACCTTTAGATACCGAGCTGCCTATAACTCTTCATTGGAAACTTCGATTCATACTAGACTTGTTTTATCTGAAAATAGATTGAAATATCTTTCCACAATAGCTTTCTTGAGTATATTAGAGCACGATTGATAGTTTGAATCATTTATTCAATGTACCTTTTGAATTCTACCAGAAATCGAGCTTTGGTCGATTTCGCATATTCTGGTTTCATTCCTTTGGAAATTGATATCCTTTAGCTTTTTTATTCAATTGAGCTTTATATTACTTCTTTAAATTCTTGTATGCTCTTGTCCTTAAAATTATTTGCATTCTTGAAAACTATTGTGTAACATTTATGCTAAATCGTATTGACTCATATAGGCACATGTATATCCCATTGTTCCGTATTTGCTTTCGATATGTGCCTATTCTAGTTTCATTCATTTGGACATTGAATTCATCTAACATTCTTATTTGAATTGAATTATATGTGATTGCTTGGAATCCTTGAATGCTCTTGCTTTCATTTTCTTTCAAATCTGAATACAATTGTGAAAGATTATTGCTTACTTCGTATTGACTTATAAAGGCACATGTATGTTTTATTGTTCCGCGTGTGCTTCCGATATGTGCTATTTATTGTTCATACTGTCCCTTTGTACTCTGGTGTTTGTGGGATATTATGAACCTTTGCCAGAAATGATGAAGGGAGTTATGCATAGAGCCTGAGATGCTCTGCCGGCCCCTATGACTTCACTCAGACGTGGGTGGATGGAGCTCCCAGACGTGGGAGACCTCCCATATGTGAGAGACTTATGTTTGGTGGTCATTCAGAAATGGATGAACCATACTATGTTATGGTCCCACTTCACCTTCTATATGTTTGATATGATATCCAGAGCTTTGGTTATGTATTTCTATACATGATTTGGATAAGAATGATATGAATGTAACGTCAAATTCGACGTTTGAGCTTCTATTTCATATTCGTTCTTTGATGTGCTCCGAAATGGTCCATATGCCATTAATATATTCTGAAATATTTCATTTGTCATTGATATGCTCCGAAACATTTCATACGCCTTTGATATACTCCGAAATGTTTCATTTGCTATTGTTATGCTCCTAAATGTTCCTATTGATAGTCATAGGTGCCCAGCAAGCTAATCACGTGAGTGATGGCACGTGTGACTTGATACAGAATCTTTTTGCTTATTATATTTTGGCGTATATCACTTTATAACTATTGCATAAATGTATACATATATTGTGATGTCTTTGGATTTGTACAATGGGAATCGGATCGTGATGAGATCACGATAATGAGATCGATTCACCTTTAAACACATATCCTAAATAATCCCGGTCATAGGTTACTCGAGAGGGACATCGTGATAACCGGATAGACTGGTGTGCTGTATACCCGTCCATATGATGGATACAGCTGGTCTCATAGCTGCTCGTGTAGGGACACTAGGGATACAGTATAGGTGCTCATTGGAGAATGAGTTCACTGATTGATCCGCTTACGGAATGCTGGATGGTTGATGATGCCTTATTGTCAGACAGCGATTCCATAGTCCTAGTGGTGTATCTGGTCCTTAGACTTGAGACACCAAGGATGTCCTGTATGAGTGCTCCACTCTTTGATACCAGACTTATAGGTTTGGCTGTCCCATATCTAGTACAGTTGGTCATTGGGAGTGGTAGTCGACCTTATGAGGGCTATTGAGTGTTGATAGAGGATCATCCACTCTCGGCGTCATGAGAGGAATATCCCATGTGTTCTAGCTCAGACAAATCCCTGGCCAGGGTCATTCGGGTTGAGAGAGAAAGAGTTCTTTGGGAGAATCCGATTAGAGCGAGACTCGAGTAGAAACCGTATGGGTCTGACAGCACCATGCTCAATATACGGTCTCTGGGATATTAGATGGATGAGGGATTATAGGTACACGGTAACTGAGGATAGACAGGTCCAATGGATTGGATTCCCCTGTATCGTCTGGGGACTACGACGTAGTGGCCTAATACGTCCGTAGTCGATGAGTCGAGTGAATTATTACAGAGATAATAATTTACTGAGTTAGAAGGAGTTCTAACAGGTATGACTCACGGCCAGCTCGATATTGGGCCTAGAGGGTCACACACATATGGTAGGGATTGTGATGAGTAGAGGTTCGGATATAAGATATCCAACGAAGCCCTTGTCTTATTGGATGCAGATCCAATACCCACTAGGGGAGGACCCATTAGGGTTTGACAGGGGACCTCTATAAATAGGAGGGATTCAAAGTCTCATAGGCTAGAGCCTTTGCTTGCCTTTCCTATTCTCCTCTTCCTCTCCACCTCAGATCAGGCCTGGAGTTTCTTGGGGAGCGTCGTCGCAACCCTGCTGTGTGGATCACCGCTAGAGAGGAGGACATTGACCTCCTTCACCCTCTCCTAAGGATCTGCAAGGAAACAGGGATATACGATCTCCCTAGGTAACACAACCTACTCTATACGCAGCTTTCATGCTTCGCGGATTTTTGCGCACCAATCTTCGCACGACGACGAACATCATAAGGGAATCGGGGATTTTGTTTTTTTGTTCTTCCGCTGCGCGCATGTGATGTCGCCCCCATGATTTCCCAACAGTGGTATCAGAGCCAGGTTGTTCGTGCGAATGATTGGTTTTGAACTGCGTGTGTTGTGTTTAGGAAGAATTTTGACGTCAAAATCTTTGACACAAAAGCGAGAAATGGCAGCAACAGTTGCTGCCCTCGATCTGCGTGCGTGAAGCGCAGCCGAAGGCGGGCAGCACAGGGGCTGCGTCTGCAGTAGCCGGCCGGCGGCCTGCTTGAAGTAGGCTTGCTACCGGCGGGGCTGGCAGCCCACGGGCAGAGGCGCGAGCCGCCGCAAGGAAGCAGCGCCGGCCGCCGCAGGGCAGCGGCGCCTGCCGCCGCTGCTCCCGCGGGTGAAACCCCCCCCCACAGGGGCGGCCGCTCGGCGGGACAGCACCCCCTGTGGAGGCAACGACGTCCGAAGGGGGCGCCCACCCGCAGCGGTAGCGCCGCCAGCGGGCGTGCCGCCTGCAAGCGAGGGCAGTGCCCTCATTCGCCGCACAGGCCGCCGCCGGCAAGGTGGCGGCGGTGGCACCAGCGTAAAGGGGAAAGGGCATTAGGGTTTTCTAGGAAAAAGATAGTTTTACCCCTCGGA
Source organism: Musa acuminata AAA Group (assembly GCF_036884655.1). Lineage (NCBI taxonomy): Eukaryota > Viridiplantae > Streptophyta > Magnoliopsida > Zingiberales > Musaceae > Musa > Musa acuminata. Next base: position 25,492,709 of record NC_088343.1, on the reverse strand, counting down.
ATTTGAGAAATTCTAGTTTCTGTCTTTTGTCCAAATTATGAAAATACCCCTATAAATTCAGAAATTCCCTACATGTCCCTGATTTCAGAAAATATTAATTAATTAAAAGGTTTAGTTGATTATTATTTTTATTATTATCTAGTAGTCCTACATGATGATGATTATTTATACATGTGATGTATGATGTGTGGACGGATGATCATGGACCGTGTGATGTGTGTACTTGTGATTATTATTATTGAGGTCTGCGAGCCTCCATTATATTTCTCGTTTATTGTCGAGCCTGCGTGCCTATGATTAAGTTGTAATCACATGAGGAGGCGCAGCGGGAGCGTGGATGCGATAACGGGACCCACGAGATGGACGATCGTGATGCATGGAGATGTATCAAGATGTCGACGGAACCGACGAGGACGAGATGGACGATCACACGGCATGAAGATGCACCGTTGCACACATAGATCTTGATGTGAGTGATTAGGCCTACTGGCTCGGGCCTAATCATATTAGGTTGTGGTCCATGATCATCTGGTGTGATTGCTTATACACATACTAGATAAGTATATATATTTGCATGCGATGTAGATATATATTAAATATGTATATGTGTGACATGTCATATAGGAGACCAAATCTTAGAAACATCTCTCGATAATATTAAGTCGGTAAATGTGAGGCAATTAGATTGACCCACGTGGCCTTCCATCGTTATAAGTAGGAACCGATTCCCAGTGTAGGTTGAGTTGGTCGAGTCCCTCGAGACTCACCTATATCGCGATTCGCTATCTTGCTTATGACATTGAGATGTCATCGGTGACCTGAGGGCATGGTATACTTGGTCGAGTCTGTCACGACCCACAAAATATCGATAATATTTAAAATTTTTCATCACAACTAACCCAGGATCCAAACACAAATTTGAGGTCACTAAGAAAACATTCTGATCAAAATTTCACTTCTAAACCCTGTGTAATTCACAAACATAGCACACATCACTCGATAATTCATACAATCTGAACTCAACTCATCAAAATAAAAACCACAATATAAATCCACAAGTGGGGAAATCTATGCAGTCACCACAATCATCGATTTACCATAAGTTCATATCATTGCATGTATTTAACTTAACATTCCAAAACCCTATACATGAGGGATCCTTTAACTTACACAAAATCCACAGGTTTAGATTCATAGTCACATTTCATTAGATGCAAGGTAGCTTATACAACAACTACATATATGCTAACAAAAGTTCTGCCCAACGTCTTCTAAACTTTCCACTGCCTCAGCCCAATCTTAACATTTAAGCAAGCGATACGCTATCCTGAAAAATTTATCAATAAACGGGGTGAGCATAAAGAGCTCAGCAAGTGACTAACATATCCGTATCAAAATAGTGCAATTTCCAAAGAGATACAGTTTCAAAATACAAGGCAGAATATACGATTTCGTAGACATAATATCATTAGGAGCAGAAACACAATTGTCCTTTCAATCTTACATATTTGGTTCCTGACAGATAGGGCATAGAGTGATTGGAGCATATCAGAAACAAAGAAACATATCGGAGCTTATCAATGGCATATAAAATGTTCCGAAGCATATCAACGACATATGGAACATTTTGAAGCAAAAACATTAGTGAATGAAGCATTTCAGAGCATATCAAAAACAAATATCGTACAGAAGCTCAAACGTCGTCCTTGACGTTGCAATCATATCATTCTTATCCAGAGCATGAACAGAAACAACTCACCAAAACTCTGGATGTCATATCAAACATATAGAAGGTGTAGTGGGATCTCAGTCAGAATGTGATTCATCCATTTCTGAATGACCACCTGACAAAAGTCTCCCACGTCTGGGAGCTCCATCCACCCACGTCTAGGTGAAGTCAAAGGGGGCCGGCAGAGCATCGCAGGCTCTAAGCACATACCCATATAGCGGGCAACAAGCGCATATCCTTTACCATTTCTGGCAAAGGTCCAGAATATCCCACATAGCGGGACCCCACATAATGGGCAATAAGCGCATACCCTTTACCATTTCTGGCAAAGGTCCAGACAATCCCACACACCAGAGTACAAAAGGGCAGTTTCAACAATAAGTAGCATATATCGGAAGCACACGCGGAACAACGAAGCTTACATGTGCCTTTTTAAGAACAATATGACGCAAGGAACAAATCTCTCACAAATGTATTCATATAAGAAAGGAAAATGGAAGCAAGAGTGTACAGGGAATCCAATTATATTTAGCTCAATTCAAATAAGAAGGTTAGACAAATTCAAGTATCCAAAGGAATGGAATAGAATACGCGAAATCGACCAAAGCTCGATTTCGGACAGAATTCCAGTGGCACATCAAACAAATATTTCAGTATAACAATTATGTTCCAATACCCATAAGAAGGCTATGGTCGAATCATATATCAATCTATATTCTGATGGAACAGATTTCATATGAAACAGGGCTCCCAACACAGAGTTACCTCTGATTTGGTAACACAAGGTCAAAATCACAATCACTGTTTTGCAGAATTTATAGGGTCGGATTCAACAGATGATAGGGTGGGCAATTGAACTCCAAAATTTTCAAACTATATGTAAAAAGGAAGATTTTCAAGTCTAGTTTCAAATAAAATCAGTTTGGTACAAATCAGAATTTTCAACAGGGAGTTATAGGCATTTTAGTATCGAAAGGTCAGAAATCTTGAACCCTGTTTTACAGCGTCTATAGGCTCATTTGAAAGAGATGTTTGGGTAAGTATTCGGTGTCCAAAATTTACAAAATCGGTGTCAAAAGAAAGATATAAGAGTCTAATTTCAAACAAAATAGTTCTTGCCTAAATTCACATTTTGTACTAAAACTTATAGCTGAAACAGTGTATAGGGGTCAGTTTACCGAAAATATTTCAGAATCCATGGTTCTATGTCCAAAGAGAAACATATCAGTTTCTAAATAGAAATCTTTCAATTTATTTTGGATCAACATAAAAAAACAGAGTCTAATACTACTGTAGGATGGGGTTAGAACACTTGCCTTTGAAAATTTTGATCCGAAGTGAAAAGATTAAAGCAAGAACCCTAAAAGCCCCAATTTTTGTTTCTCTTCTTCTTCTTCTTCTTCTTCTTCTTCTTCTTCTTCTTTCTTTCTTTCCCTGATCACCCACGAGCTGCCTTCTATGCTTCCTTAAGAACGAAGGCAGAGAAGCTTAAGTGGTGGGATTTGTCATTTGGTGCATTTTGCAGTTTAGTCCTTGTTTTTATCATATTCACGATTAGGTCCTTAGGGTTTACATATAGGTTCTCAGATTCTTTCTTTTTTTTTTTGAACAGATCTCCCAAATCTTAAAAATAAGTTACCTCTGATTCATACTCTATTTCTTTTGTCAATTAAAATAGATGCTTACATTATCACCAGAAATTTATACGAACATTCGGAAATGAGGGGTGTTACACTCTCCCCCCCTTAAAAGAAAAATTTAGTCCTCTAAATTTATCGTACCTCTATTCGACGAAAAGACGAGGATACACCTTTTTCATTTCCTCTTCTAGCTCCCAAGTTGTCTCCTCTCCAGAATGATGTCTCCAAATTACCTGAACCAGTGGGATGACCCGATTTTTAGGACTTTTTCTTTCTTATCAATAATCTGAATAGGCTCTTCCACATAGGATAAATCTTTATCGATCTCCACCAGCTCATACTTAATGATGTGAGAAGGGTCATACATATACTTTCTAATCATCGAGACATGAAATATATCATGGACATGGCTCAATGCTGGTGGCAAGGCAATCCTGTAAGCGACAGAACCAACCCTCTCAAGAACCTCAAAAGGTCCAATAAATCTTGGGCTTAATTTTCCTTTCTTCCCAAACCTCATAATGCCTTTAGAAGGGGAGACTTTTAAGAATACAAAATCTCCAATTTCAAACTCAATATCTCGTCTCCTAGTGTCGGCATAACTCTTTTGACGACTCTGAGCAGCTTTTAACCTTTTCCTTATAACTTGAATTTTCTCGGTAGTTTCTTGTACCTTGTCCGGTGCTAACAACTTTCTGTCTCCAACTTTCTCCCAACCTATAGGTGTTATGCACTTTCGCCCATATAGAGCTTCATAAGGAGCCATCTGAATACTTGAATGATAACTATTATTATACGTGAACTCAACAAGTGAAATATCCTTATCCCATTCACCTTTCCAATCCATAACATAGGCTCTAAGCAAATCCTCAAGTTTTTGAATTGTTCTTTCTGACTGACCATCAGTCTGAGGATGATATGCAGTACTAAACTTGACTTTAGTGCCCATAGATTCCTGTAATCTTCTCCAGAATCTAGAGAGAAATCTGGAGTCTCTATCAGAGATGATCTCCTTTGGAATACCATGAAGTCTTACTATTTCATTAACATATAAATCTGCAAGTCTATCAAGCGAATAAGTCATATTAATCGGTAGGAAATGTGCAGATTTTGTTAACCTATCAATGATAACCCAAATAGCATCATGCTTCCTCGAGGTTCTGGGTAGTCCCAAAACAAAGTCCATAGTAATACATTCCCATTTCCATTCAGGAATAACTAAAGGTTGCAGTAACCCTCCAGGTCTTTGGTGTTCTACTTTGATTTGCTGACACGTCAAACATTTTGAAACATACATTGCAATTTCCTTCTTCATGCCTTCCCACCAATAATGACTTTGAAGATCTCTATACATCTTAGTGCTCCTAGGGTGTAGGGTGTACTTTGAAGTATGACTTTCAATTAGGATTTGATTCTTGATATCTAGTTCATTTGGTACACATACTCTCTCCCCAAATCTCAATAGGCCATCCTTTGAAATTTGAAATTGTAGCTTCAATCCTTTTTCTATTTCACTCCTCAAGTAGATTAAATGTGGATCTCGTAATTGTCCTTCCTTAATTTGTTGCATAAGATCAGACTGCACTTGAATGGAGGCCATCAAAATCATCGAGTCTTGCTCTTTCCTCAAAACTTTCAAATCAAAATTTTCTTCTATTAGCTTCCATTGCTTCACGACCAGACTAGCTATAAAACTTGTAGATTTCCTACTAAGTGCATCAGCTACAACATTGGCCTTGCTTGGGTGATAACGGATGGCACAATCATAATCCTTCAGAAGTTCTATCCATCTTCGCTGCCTCATGTTCAACTCTTTCTGAGTGAAAATATATTTTAAACTCTTGTGATCAGTGAAAATTTCAAACTGTCGACCATACAAATAATGTCTCCAAATCTTTAGAGCAAAAATGATTGCTGCTAATTCCAAATCATGAGTTGGATAATTCAATTCATAACCTTTAAGTTGCCTAGAAGCATAAGCAATTACTCTCCCTTCCTGCATCAAAACACATCCTAGGCCCTTTCTTGAAGCATCAGTATAAACTACAAATCCCTCACTACCACTTGGAATAGTGAGAATAGGGGCACTAGTCAATCTTCTTTTTAACTCTTGAAAGCTTTGCTCACAATCATCACCCCATACAAATTTCATATTCTTCTTAGTGAGTTTGGTGAGAGGTTGAGCAATTCGAGAAAATCCCTCCACAAATCTCCTGTAATAACCTGCCATGCCCAAGAAACTTCTAACCTCTGTTACATTTGTTGGTACTTCCCATTCAACTACAGCTTCTATTTTCCTTGGATCAACAGATATACCCTTCCCTGAAATCACATGGCCTAAGAAAGCAACTTCATTCAACCAAAATTCACATTTGCTGAACTTCGCATACAACTTCTTTTCTCTTAGTATGGACAATACATCTCTCAAGTGTTCCTCATGCTCCTGATTACTCTTTGAATACACCAATATGTCATCAATAAATACAATTACACAGATATCCAAGAGCGGTTGAAATATCCTATTCATTAGTTCCATAAAAACTGCAGGGGCATTTGTCAAACCAAAAGGCATCACCAAGAATTCGTAATGACCATATCGAGTTCTGAAAGCTGTTTTTGAAATATCCTCCTCTTTGATCCTCAACTGATAGTAACCTGACCTCAGGTCAATCTTAGAGAATACTTGTGCACCCTGCAATTGATCAAACAAATCATCAATTCTAGGTATGGGATACTTGTTTTTGATGGTCACCTGATTCAACTGTCTATAATCAATACAAAGCCTTAATGTTTCATCCTTCTTCTTCACTAATAGTACCGGAGCACCCCATGGGGATACACTGGGTCGTATGAAACCCTTATCTAATAATTCTTGCATTTGCTTCTTTAATTCTTCTAGCTCGAGTGGTGCTATTCTGTAGGGAGGCTTAGATATTGGGGTTGTACTAGGGACTAGATCAATAGCAAATTCGCCCTCTCTATCTAGAGGTAAACCAGGCAGGTCATCTGGGAATACATCAGGGAATTCTTTGACCACTGAAATTTCATCTAGGTGGGTTTCCTGATTTGAATTCTCCTTTACACACACCATATAACAAAAACAACCTTTCTGCATAAGACGATAAGCTTGAAGTGCTGATATTAAGCAAGGAGGCAAATCATGCTTAATGCCCTCAAAGAAAAATATAGGCTGATCTGGTATGCAGAAAGTAATTATTTTTTTGTAACAATCAATACTAGCGTGATGAGAAGATAACCAATCCATGCCAAGTATAATATCAAAACCCTGGATCTCTAGGAGAATCAAATCAGCAAAGAGTTCATGGTCTCCAATAGAGATCAAACAAGATGGGTAGACTAAGTTTGTTGCCAATGAATCTCCAACAGCAGTTGTAACATATAACATATAATCCAGGGGTTTAGGTAGAATATCCAAGTGACAAGCAAAGTATTGTGAAACAAACGATAAGTTGGAGCCGGGATCAAACAAAACTTTTGCATTTCTTTTAGAAACATGAAGAATATCTTCCACCACTGATTTAGAAGCTTTAGAATCTTGTTCAGTGATAGCGTACACTCTAGCATGGGCTGAGGGTCTAGGAGACCGTGGCTCTTTTTTCTTGTTCAGTGGGCAATCTCTTAGTTGATGACCTAGCTTTCCACAACCAAAACATGCTCCAATCACCCGAAAACACCGACTTGTTTCATGATTTAATCCGCATTTTGCACATAACTGAGTCCTCCCCAATGGTTTCCTTTTCTCAAATCCAGATGTCTTAAACCTCTTGTTACTATCTTCATACTCATTTTCTCTCCTGCTTTTGCTAGTAAATTTGTCCCTTTTGTTCTTGCCAATGATTTCTTGAATTTCCTCCATGTCTCTTTCAATTTTCAAAGCTCTTTCTACCGTATCAGCATATGTTTGTAATTTTAAAGCTGACATTCGGCTTCTTATTGCTGGCCATAATCCCCTTTCAAACCTTCTTGCTTTTCTAGATTCATCATCAGTCATATGTGTGGCAAACCTGGAGAGCTCAGTGAATTTAGATTCATACTTTGTAACCGTCATACTTCCCTGGATAAGATTCAAGAACTCCAATTCTTTTTGCTCTCTCAAACAATCTGGAAAATATTTATCGTTAAACTTTTCTTGGAATAACTTCCATGTCATTGGCTCATGTTTGATTTCAGACATCCTCTTAATCATTCTCCACTAGTGTTCAGCTTCTCCTTCCAGCATAAAGGTGGCAAGAAAAACCTTTCGTTCATCAGAGTAACTTAAGGCATCAAATATTTTCTCTATCTGCATCATCCATCGTTCCGCCACCATTGGATCAGACTCACCACTGAAACTGGGAGGACTAAGCTTCTTAAACTGTCCAATTCCCAACCCCGTATGGTTTGATGTCTCTGTTCCATCATTACTTCCTTGTAGGACAGGTTGTTGTTGTTGTTGCATCACTTGTGCCATAGTCTCCAAAGTCCGCATGATACCACTCAATTGATCAGCAGTAGATGCAACAGGAGAACCAGATGATCTTGTCATCCTTGCTTCCTAAAACATCAAAAGAACATTTTCTTTGATCAATCTCTAAATAATAGTCAATAAACCTAAAAAAAAAGATGATATTCTTAGTGATTCTCAATCATGCTCTGATACCACCTCTGTCACGACCCACAAAATATCGACAATATTTAAAATTTTTCATCACAACTAACTCAGGATCCAAACACAAATTTGAGGTCACTAAGAAAACAATCTGATCAAAATTTCACTTCTATAATCTACCAATTCATAACCCTGTGTAATTCACAAACATAGCACACATCACTCGATAATTCATACAATCTGAACTCAACTCATCAAAATAAAAACCACAATATAAATCCACAAGTGGGGAAATCTATGCAGTCACCACAATCATCGATTTACCATAAGTTCATATCATTACATGTATTTAACTTAACATTCCAAAACCCTATACATGAGGGATCCTTTAACTTACACAAAATCCACAGGTTTAGATTCATAATCACATTTCATTAGATGCAAGGTAGCTTATACAACAACTACATATATGCTAACAAAAGTTCTGCCCAACGTCTTCTAAACTTTCCACTGCCTCAGCCCAATCTTAACATTTAAGCAAGTGATACGCTATCCTGAAAAATTTATCAACAAACGGGGTGAGCATAAAGAGCTCAGCAAGTGACTAACATATCCATATCAAAATAGTGTAATTTCCAAAGAGATACAGTTTCAAAATATAAGGCAGAATATACGATTTCGTAGACATAATATCATTAGGAGCAGAAACACAATTGTCCTTTCAATCTTACATATTTGGTTCCTGACATATGGGGCATAGAGTGATTGGAGCATATCAAAAACAAAGAAACATATCGGAGCTTATCAATGGCATATAAAATGTTCCGAAGCATATCAACGACATATGGAACATTTTGAAGCAAAAACATCAGTGAATGAAGCATTTCAGAGCATATCAAAAACAAATATCGTACAAAAGCTCAAACGTCGTCCTTGACGTTGCAATCATATCATTCTTATCCAGAGCATGAACAGAAACAACTCACCAAAACTATGGATGTCATATCAAACATATAGAAGGTGTAGTGGGATCTCAGTCAGAATGTGATTCATCAATTTCTGAATGACCACCTGACAAAATTCTCCCACGTCTGGGAGCTCCATCCATCCACGTCTAGGTGAAGTCAAAGGGGGCCGGCAGAGCATCGCAGGCTCTAAGCACATACCCACATAGCGGGCAACAAGCGCATATCCTTTACCATTTCTGGCAAAGGTCCAGAATATCCCACATAGCGGGACCCCACATAGCGGGCAATAAGCGCATACCCTTTACCATTTCTGGCAAAGGTCCAGACAATCCCACACACCAAAGTACAAAAGGGCAGTTTCAACAATAAGTAGCATATATCGGAAGCACACGCGGAACAACGAAGCTTACATGTGCCTTTTTAAGAACAATATGACGTAAGGAACAAATCTCTCACAAATGTATTCATATAAGAAAGGAAAATGGAAGCAAGAGTGTACAGGGAATCCAATTATATTTAGCTCAATTCAAATAAGAAGGTTAGACAAATTCAAGTATCCAAAGGAATGGAATAGAATACGCGAAATCGACCAAAGCTCGATTTCGGACAGAATTCCAGTGGCACATCAAACAAATATTTCAGTATAACAATTATGCTCCAATACCCATAAGAAGGCTATGGTTGAATCATATATCAATCTATATTCTGATGGAACAGATTTCATATGAAACAGGGCTCCCAACATAGAGTTACCTCTGATTTGGTAACACAAGGTCAAAATCATAATCACTGTTTTGCAGAATTTATAGGGTCGGATTCAACAGATAATAGGGTAGGCAATTGAACTCCAAAATTTTCAAACTATATGCCAAAAGGAAGAGTTTCAAGTCTAGTTTCAAATAAAATCAGTTTGGTACAAATCAGAATTTTCAACAGGGAGTTATAGGCATTTTAGTATCGAAAGGTTAGAAATCTTGAACCCTGTTTTACAACGTCTATAGGCTCATTTGAAAGAGATGTTTGGGTAAGTATTCGGTGTCCAAAATTTACAAAATCGGTGTCAAAAGAAAGATATAAGAGTCTAATTTCAAACAAAATAGTTCTTGCCTAAATTCACATTTTGTACTAAAACTTATAGCTGAAACAGTGTATAGGGGTTAGTTTACCGAAAATATTTTAGAATCCATGGTTCTATGTCCAAAGAGAAACATATCAGTTTCTAAATAGAAATCTTTCAATTTATTTTGGATCAACATAAAAAAACAGAGTCTAAGACTACTGTAGGATGGGGTTAGAACACTTGCCTTTGAAAATTTTGACCCGAAGTGAAAAGATTAAAGCAAGAACCCTAAAAGCCCCAATTTTTGTTTCTCTTCTTCTTCTTCTTCTTCTTCTTCTTCTTCTTTCTTTCTTTCCCTGATCACCCACGAGCTGCCTTCTCTGCTTCCTTAAGAACGAAGGCAGAGAAGCTTAAGCGGTGGGATTGTCATTTGGTGTATTTTCAGTTTAGTCCTTGTTTTTATCATATTCACGATTAGGTCCTTAGGGTTTACATATAGGTCCTCAGATTCTTTCTTTTTTTTTTTGAACAGATCTCCCAAATCTTAAAAATAAGTTACCTCTGATTCATACTCTATTTCTTTTGTCAATTAAAATAGATGCTTACATTATCACCAGAAATTTATACGAACATTCGGAAATGAGGGGTGTTATAGAGTCCCTCGAGTGTATATCATCAAATCAGACTCATCTTGTAACGAAGGCGTTGACTTAACCGAGCTTCATGGTTGGTCGAGTCCCTCGAGGCCATGGTGATTCGGAGGCCGAATAGGACGGGAATCACAAGGAGTTGTGATTGGTAAGAGTTGCCTACCTTTTAGGCTTAGTGTGATTGGTCGAGTCCCTCGAGGTTACACTAAAATGCTGATTGGATCCTGATCCCCACTAGAAGTCTGCCGGAGACTTCCGTTTCACGTGCTGAGGGTGTCGCGTGACTCGTTAGTAAAATAGTGGGAGCATATTAAGATAGAAGTCCATATCTTGATAGTTTATTTCTTGCAAAATCTGCATGTTATTCATTTCTGCTGCATCTTTATTTTCAGAAAATGTCGCTTTCAAATCCCTTACGTGGCATACTTGATGTCAACCGCCTCACTGGTCCAAATTATACGGATTGGCTCCGTAACTTGAGAATTATTCTCATAGTGGAGAAAATCGTGTACGTCCTTGATACAGTGATACCTACGCCCGAAGAAGGGGCAAACGAGGATGAGATCGCTCGCTACATGAAGTACATTAATGACTCCACTCTTGCTCAGTGCTATATGTTGGGCTCTATGACTCCTGAGTTACAGAGACAACATGAAAAGATGGATGCCAGATCCATTCTCCTACATGTCCGCAAATTGTTTGAGGAACAGGGAAGGACTCAGTGATATGAGATATCTAAGAGCCTCTTCCGCGCTAGGATGACTGAGGGGACACCGGTTCAGAACCATGTTCTAAAGATGATTGAATGGATAGAGAAACTCACAGGTCTAGGAATGGTCCTAGAGGATGACTTGTGTGTGAACATTGTGCTTCAGTCCCTACCAGATTCTTTTTCACAGTTCATAATAAATTTTAATATGAACAAGCTTGAGGTGACTCTCCCAGAGCTCTTCAATATGTTGAGGGAGGCATGAGTACTATTAAGAATGAGAAGCCAGTTCTCTACACTGGTGAGACCAAAAAGAAAAGGAAAGCAGAAAGGTCCCTTAAGAAGGGAAAGGGCAAGGGCAAATCAGGTAAAGCAAAGGTTGCTAAGAAAGACCCAGTAAAGGACAAAGGCCAGTGCTTCTACTGTGGTAAAGATGGGCACTGGCAGAGGAACTGCAAAGAGTACCTTGCAGAAAGGGCGAAACAGAAGCTTGGTGAAGCTTCAGGTACATTCATGATCAATCTCTAATTGTTAGATTTTTGTGATAGTGCATTGGTAATGGACACCAATATTGCTTATCACATCTATAATTTATTGTAAATTCTAGCAAAGATAAGGGGAGATTGACGAGAGGAATATTGCATAAAGGTTTGTTTATGCAAGACACTACTCCACATATCATGAATGTAAGTGTATAAGAGGAAACGAGATGAAGTGAACAGTGCATACCTATGGCATTGTAGGCTAGGTCACATCCATGAAAAAAGGATTCAAAAGTTGCTAAATAATGGATATCTAGATCCATTCGACTATGTGTCATATGTAACTTGTGAACCTTGCATTCGTGGAAAATTAACCAACTCTCCATTTAGTGGAACTGGAGAGAGAGCCACTAAGTTGTTGGAACTCATACATAATGATGTATGTGGACCCATGTCAACTCATGCCATTGGAGGTTACTCCTACTTCATTACATTTACTAATGATTTCTCAAGATATGAATATGTGTACTTAATGAAGTACAAGTCCGAGGCCTTTGAGAAATTCAGAGAGTATAAGAATGAGGTGGAGAACCAGACTGGAAAGAGTATCAAAACTCTTCGATCAGATCGAGGAGGTGAGTACTTAAGTACAGAGTTTACTCAGTTCCTCAAGGACCATGAGATATTATCCCAATGGATACCTCCTTATACACCTCAGCTTAATTGTCTCTGGAAGGAGAAATCGTACGTTATTAGATATAGTACGGTCCATGATGAGTTTCGCTGACCTACCCATCTCATTCTGGGGATATGCCCTAGAGACCGCAGCTTACCTTCTGAACAGAGTTCCAACTAAGTCAGTAGTGTCTACACCATATGAGAGATGGAAAGGGAAGAAGCCTGAACTTAAGGTTGTTAAGATTTGGGGCTGCCCTGCCCATGTTAAAAGACACAACCCCGATAAATTAGAATTAAGGACAGAGCAATGCAAATTTGTGGGATACCCCAAGGAAACTTGTGGGTATTATTTCTATCATCTCGAGGACCAAAAGGTCTTTGTAGTTCAGAGAGCAGTGTTCCTTGAGAAGGAACATATTCTTGACGGTAACAGTGGGAGAATGATAGAATTGAGCGAGGTTGGAGAACCAAGCTCAAGCACAACTCTACAGCCCGAGTCTGTTCAGGTACCTAATACACAAGTTTCAACTTTACGCAGGTCTGATAGAGTATCTCATCCTCCTGAGAGATATGTGGGACATATTAGAGGGGAGGATGTTGAGGATATTGATCCTCAGACCTACGAGGAGGCTATTATGAGTATAGACTCCGGGAAGTGGTAAGAAGCCATGAATTCTGAGATGGATTCTATGTACTCCAATAAGGTTTGGAACCTAGTTGATGCGCCCGAAGGTATTGTACCCATCGATTGCAAATGGATCTTTAAGAAAAAGATCGGAGTAGATGGAAAGGTAGAGACCTATAAAGTAAGGCTAGTTGGCTAAGGGGTATCGTCAAAGGCAAGGTGTTGACTACGACGAAACCTTCTCACCCGTAGCAATGCTAAAATCCATCAGAATTCTATTGGCTATTGCAGCACACTATGATTATGAGATCTGGCAGATGGATGTGAAAACCACATTCCTCAATGGGAACCTCGAGGAGGAGGTGTATATGATGCAACCTGAGGGATTCGTGTCCAAGAACTGCCCAGATAAGGTGTGTAGGTTGCTTAGATCCATTTATGGACTAAAGCAAGCTTCCTGAAGTTGGAACATAAGATTTGATGAGGTAATCAGATCTTATGACTTCATTAAGAACGAAGATGAGCCTTGTGCATACAGAAAGGTAAGTGGGAGCGCTATCACCTTTTTGGTGTTATATGTGGATGACATCCTGATCATTGGGAATGACGTAGGAATGCAATCCACAGTAAAGACTTGGTTATCTAGACACTTCTCCATGAAGGACTTAGGGGAAGCATCCTATATCTTGGGGATTAGAATCTATTGAGATAGATCCAAGAGGATGCTTGGCTTGTCCCAGTCCAGGTACATAGAAACTATTGTCAAAATGTTTGGCATTGAAAATTCCAAGAAAGGGCGAACATGGATATGATACCTTATGTCTCAGCAATAGGGTCTATCATGTATGCCATGCTATGTACTTGGCCTGATATAGCGCATGCTCTGAGTGTCACGAGCAGGTATCAGGCGGATCCATGCTTGGAGCACTGGAAAGCAGTAAAGTGTATCCTTAAGTACTTAAGAAGGACTAAGGATCTTTTACTAGTATATGGAGGTAATAGCCTTAAGGTTGAAGGCTACACTGACTCAAGTTTTTAGTCTGATATCGATGATAGCAAGTCGAATTCAGGGTATATGTACACCTTGAATGGAGGAGCAGTGTGCTGGAAGAGTTCCAAGCAAGATACCACTGCTAACTCAACCACAGATGTGGAGTACATTGCTGCATTAGATGTAGCAAAGGAGGGAGTCTGGTTGAAGAAGTTCATTACAGATTTGGGAGTCGTGCCGGGTAGCGAGGAGTCGATTTCCTTATATTACGACAACTATGAGACGATTACTCAAATAAGGGAACCCGGGTCTCATCAGAAATGTTCTGAGGAGGTTCCAGCTTATCAGAGAGATCGTAACCCGAGGAGATGTAGCAGTGGAAAGAGTTCCATCCGAAGATAACATTGCAGATCCACTAACGAAGTCGTTGTCTCATTTTGTCTTTGAGCGTCACAGGGGTCTGATGGGGATCAGACACATAGGTGATTGGCTTTAGGTCAAGTGGGAGATTGCTAGTCATAGGTGCCCAGCAAGCCAATCACGTGAGTGATGGCACGTGTGACTTGATACAGAATCTTTTTGCTTATTATATTTTGGCGTATATCACTTTATAACTATTGCATAAATGCATACATATATTGTAATGTCCTTAGATTTGTGTAATGGGAATCGGATCGTGATGAGATCACGATAATGAGATCGATTCACCTTTAAACACATATCCTAAATAATCCCGGTCATAGGTTACTCGAGAGGGACATCGTGATAACCGGATAGACTGGTGTGCTGTATACCCATCCATATGATGGATGTAGCTGGTCTCATAGCTGCTCGTGTAGGGACACTAGGGATACAGTACAGGTGCTCATTGGAGAATGAGTTCACTGATTGATCCGCTTACGGAATGCTGGATGGTTGATGATGCCTTATTGTCAGACAGCGATTCCGTAGTCCTAGTGGTGTATCTGGTCCTTAGACTTGAGACACCAAGGATGTCCTGTATGAGTGCTCCACTCTTTGATACCAGATTTATAGGTTTGGCTATCCCAGATCTAGTACAGCTGGTCATTGGGAGTGGTAGTCGACTTTACGAGGGCTATTGAGTGTCGATAGAGGATCATCCACTCTCGGCGTCATGAGAGGAATATCCCATGTGTTCTTGCTCAGACAAATCCCTAGCTAGGGTCATTCGGGTTGAGAGAGAAAGAGTTCTCCGGGAGAATCCGATTAGAGCGAGACTCGAGTAGAAACCGTATGGGTTTGACAGCACCATGCTCAATATACGGTCTCTGGGATATTAGATGGATGAGGGATTATAGGTACACAGTAACTGAGGATAGATAGGTCCAATGGATTGGATTCCCCTATATCGTCTGGGGACTACGGCGTAGTGGCCTAGTACGTCCGTAGTCGATGAGTCGAGTGAATTATTATAGAGATAATAATTCACTAAGTTAGAAGGAGTTCTAACAGGTATGACTCACGGCCAGCTCGATATTGGGCCTAGAGGGTCATACACATATGGTAGGGATTGCGATGAGTAGAGGTTCGGATATGAGATATCCGACGGAGCCCTTGTCTTATTGGATGCAAATCCAATACCCACTAGGGGAGGACCCATTAGGGTTTGACAGGGGACCTCTATAAATAGGAGGGATTCAGAGCCTCATAGGCTAGAGCCTTTGCTTGCCTTTCCTATTCTCCTCTTCCTCTCCACCTCAAATCAGGCCTGGAGTTTCTTGAGGAGCGTCGTCGCAACCCTGCTGTGTGGATCACCACTAGAGAGGAGGACGCTTGACCTCTTTCACCCTCTCCTAAGGATCTGCAAGGAAATAGGGATATACGATCTCCCTAGGTAACACAACCTACTCTATACGTATCTTTCATTTTCGTGGATTTTTGCGTACCAATCTTCGCACGACGACGAACATCATAAGGGAATCGGGGATTTTGTTTTTTTGTTCTTTCGCTGCGCATGTGATGTCGCCCCCATGATTTCCCAACACCTATGTCATTGATATGCTCCGAAACATCTCATACGCTATTGGTATGCTCCAATTACTCTATGCTCCATTTGTTATGAACCAAATATGTTATGAATGAAATGACATTTACGATTTTGTATCTAATGAGATGATTTCCTTTAATCTCTTGGATTCTATCTTGCATTGTGATATCTTGTTTGTTTGAAACTGTCCTTTCTCGTGCTATATATGCTTTGTTACTTGCTGAGCTGTTTTTAGCTCACTCCGTTGTTATATAAATCTTTCAGGTCAGCTTATCCCTCTTTGAGATGTTTGAATTGGGCTGAGGCAATAGAGAACTATTCAGAATTATGGGCAAGTCTTGTTGGTTATTATGTTATTGTTGTATAAGTATATTTTGTATGTAATGAAATGTTGTCGATGAACCAAAATGGATATACCTTGTAAAAGTGTTAGAAGATCTCTCTTATTTGGAATTTTGGAATGTTAAGTCTAGTTTACGATGATATGAACTTATGGTAAATTGTTGGAGTTCTGTTTGTCTAAATTACTTAACTTGTGGATTTGTGGATTTATAAATGTTGTTAATGTTTGTTAAGTTGGCTTGGGTTGCCATAAATGTGAATTATCGAGTGATGTGATATATGATTATAAACTGTACAGGTTTTATAGATGTGAATTTGATAGAATGTTTTTTAGTGTCCTCAAATGTTAGTTTGGATCCTGGATTTATTTGTGTTGAAAATTTTAATATCATGGATATTATTTGAGGAGGCGTGATAGAGGTGGTATCAGAGCCAGGTTTGAGGATTACTGAAATATTTGATATGTTGACGTGCAAAATATATTGAGGTCTAGTGAACTATAGTGATTGGTGAAAATTTTTTTTGATGTATTTTAGGAATCAAGGATGATGAGGTAATTTGGTCCTCCTATTTTAATTGTTTCTGATTAATTAAGTGGGATGAAAGGGTTGATCGGGGATATCAAATCAGAGTAGCGCAATGAAAGCATGGTGAACCTAATTTCATTGGTGGTAGAAAAACGGATGATGCAAACAGAGAAGATATTTGATGTACAAAATTGTTCTGATGATCGAAAGATTTCTTTTGCCACGTTATATTGGAAGTAGAGGCTGATAATTAATGGTAACAATGAAAAGAATTTTTGGAGATCAGTGGCAAGAATGACAAGGACAAGTTTACCAATAAAAATATGATTGGAAATGAATTAGAAAGTGATAACAAGAGGGTCAAGACATTTGGATTTGAAAATGGAAGTCACCACAAAAGACTCAATCATGTGTGATGCAAGTTTAAATTAGGAAACAAATTGGCATTTTCGGGTGACTGGAGTCTATTTTGCTTGTAGAAAGTTGGATCATAAAATAAAAGACTGCCCTTTGAACACGAAGAAAGAGTCACTGCTTCTTAAGTCATCAGCCCATGTCAGAGTGTTTGCTATCACTGAATATGATTATGAAATTTCTGAATTTGTGGTTGAAGGTATTATTCATATTTATGAAAGAATGCAAATATTTGTTTGACCATGGGTCTCATATATGATTTGATTGATAATATTTTGCTTATCACTTGGGCAAGCAACTTAGACCACTATATTATGTGCTATACGTAAAAACGATCATTGGAGATTCTTTGATAACGAACTTTAATCTGGTCCTCTTGTCTGATTCTTATTGGAGAACTTGAACTTTTTGCTGATTTAGTTCTCCTAGAAATTTGGAGTTTTGATATTATACTTGGTATGGATTGGCTATCTTCCTATCATACCAGTATGGATTGATATATAACAAATGATCACTTTTTGCATATTTGATCAGTCGATCTTTTATTTTGAGAGTATTGGACATGATTTATCTCCTTGCCTAATGTATCCCAGGATGACTTGTTTGGATTACCTCCAAAACGTGACTTTGCTTTTGATTTGGTCCTTGGGACAATCCCAATATCTAAGCCTCTCTACAGAATGACATCATTTGAGTAAGTGGAATTAGAAAAGCAACCACAAGGACTATTAAATAAGGATTTTATTTGGCTTAATATTTCATCATGGGGTGCTCCAGTGTTAGTTAAAAAGATGAAGGGAGCATTGAGGCTTTGTATTGATTATAGACAGTTGAATTAGGTGACCATCAAAAACGAGTATTCTCTAAAGTGACGACTTGTTTAATTAACTACAAGGTGCACAAGTATTTTTAAAGATTGATTGAAGGTCGGGTTACCATCTATTGAGGATCAAGGAGGAGAATATTTTGATCACTCTTGGAAAATTGTGTAATTGTATTGTATTGATGAAACTATTTGAGAGCAGAGGAGGAAATAAAGAAATCATAATCCTCATCTTTTCATCAATTGAGCTATGACCAATTTAGAGGACTAAATTTTCTTTTAAGGGGGGGAGAGTGTAACATCCCTCTTTTGAAATTTATCAATAAGGATTTATATGTAAATTGGAGGACCTATATGTAAATATAGAAATTTCAAGGACTAAACTGTTAAGTTGCAAAAAGAAAAAAATAAAGAAAACCGAAAATTTTGGTTTTATCCCACCGCCTCCGATGCTCTTTGTTAAATAGAGAGAGGAGCAGTGGGGAGTGGGGAGAAGAAGAGAGGAAGAAGAGGGAGAAGAGAAGAGAAGAAGAAGAAGAAGAGAGGAGGATAGCTGCGGCAAGGCTGCAGCGAGGAGGTGTGTGGCGTTGGGGAGGAAAAGGGAAGAGGAGAAGAAGAGAAGGAGAAGAAGAGGGAAAAGAGAGGGAAGAGGGAGAGGAGCGAGAGGTGGCAGCAGCTAGGGCTGCAGCACCTCTATTTCCTACAGGTGGAAACAAAGGAGAGGTGTGGAGCGTTCGAAGAGGAGAAGAAGAAGAAGAGGAAGAGAAGAAGAAGAGGAAGCAGGAGAAGAGGTTGTGATACCTCTGTTTCCTGCAGAGGAAACAGAGGAGAGGGTGTGTGTGACGCCGGGGAGGAGGAGGGTAGAAGAAGAGGAGAAGAAGAAGAGAAGGGAAAGGAGGAGCTGCGGCTGCGGCGGTGGTAGCTGCAGCTGGAAGAGAAGGAGAGGAAGAGAAGGCGAGGAAGAAGAGAAGAAGAAGAAAGGAAGGAGAAGGAAGAGGAGAAGGGAAAGAAGTAATTGCGGCTGCGGTTGTGGCAGCTGCAGCTGTGGCAGGGAAAGAGGAAGAGGAAGGAAGAAGGGAAGGAGAGGAAGAAGAGAAGGGGAAGAAGGGGCTGCGGCTGCGGCGATGGCAGCTGCAGCTAGAAGAGAAGAAGAAGAGGAAGATGAGCAGGGGAGGAAGAAGAGGCTACGGCCGTGGCTGAGGTTGCGACTGCAGCAGTGCAGCTGGGAAAGAAGAGAAGGAAAGGAAGAAGAAGAGAAAGGAAAAGGGAAGAAGAGAGGAAGAGGAGAAGGGGAGGCAGCTATGACAGTGGTGTTGGGAAATCATAGGGGGGCGACATCATATGCGCAGCGGAAGAACAAGAAAACAAAAATCCCCGATTCCCAAAAGGATGTTCATCGTCGTGCGAAGATTGGTGCGCAAAATCCGCAAAAACACAAAACTGCGTATAGAGATTGTGTTACCTAGGGAGATCGTATATCCCTGTTTCCTTGCAGATCCTTAGGAGAGGGTGAAGGAGGTCAAGCGTCCTCCTCTCTAGCGGTGATCCACACAGCAGGGTTGCGACGACGCTCCTCAAAACTCCAGGCCTACTCTGAGGTGGAGAGGGAGAGGAGAATAGGAAGGGCAAGCAAAGACTCTAGCCTATGAGGCTGTGAATCCCTCCTATTTATAGAGATCCCGTGTCAAAACCCTAATGGGTCCTTTCCCTAGTGGGTATTGGATCTGCATCCAATAAGACAAGGGCTCCGTCGGATATCTCATATCCGAACCTCTACTCATCGCAATGCCTACCATATGTGTGTGACCCTCTAGGCCCAATATCGAGCTGGCCGTGAGTCATACCTGTCAGAACTCCTTCTAACTCAGTGAATTATTATCTCTGTAATAATTCACTCGACTCATCGACTACGGAAGTACTAGGCCACTACGCCGTAGTCCCCAGACGATACAGGGGAATCCAATCCATTGGACCTGTCTGTCCTCAGTTACCATGTACCTATAGTCCCTCATCCATCTAATATCCCAGAGACCGTATATCGAGCATGGTGCTGTCAGACCCATACGGTTTCTACTCGAGTCTCGCTCTAATCGGATTCTCCCGGAGAACTCTTTCTCTCTCAACCCGAATGACCCTGGCCAGGGATTTGTCTGAGCAAGAACACATGGGATATTCCTCTCATGATACCGAGAGTGGATGATCCTCTATCGACACTCAATAGCCCTCGTAAGGTCGACTACCACTCCCAATGACCAGCTGTACTAGATCTGGGAACAGCCAAACCTATAAGTCTGGTATCAAAGAGTGGAGCACTCATACAGGACATCCTTGGTGTCTCAAGTCTAAGAACCAGATACACCACTAGGACTACGGAATCGTTGTCTGACAATAAGGCATCATCAACCATCCAGCATTCCGTAAGCGGATCAATCAGTGAATTCATTCTCCAATGAGCACCTGTACTGTATCCCTAGTGTCCCTACACGAGCAGCTATGAGACCAGCTGCATCCATCATATGGACGGGTATACAGCACACCAGTCTATCCGGTTATCACGATGTCCCTCTCGAGTAACCTATGACCGGGATTATTTAGGATATGTGTTTAAAGGTGAATCGATCTCATTATCGTGATCTCATCACGATCCGATTCCCATTGCACAAATCCAAGGACATCACAATATATATGCATTTATGCAATAGTTATAAAGTGATATACGCCAAAATATAATAAGCAAAAAGATTCTGTATCAAGTCACACGTGCCATCACTCACGTGATTGGCTTGCTGGGCACTTATGACTAGCAATCTCCCACTTGACCTAAAGCCAATCACCTATGTGTCTGATCCCCATCAGACCCCTGTGACGCTCAAAGACAATCTGAGATAATGGCTTTGTTAGTGGATCTGCAATGTTATCTTCGGATGGAACTCTTTCCACTGCTACATCTCCTCGGGTTACGATCTCTCTTATAAGCTGGAACCTCCTCAGAACACTTCTGATGAGACCCGGGTTCCCTTATTTGAGTAATCACCCTATAGTTGTCGCAATATAAGGAAGTCGACTTGTCGCTATCTGTATCGACTCCCAAATCTGTGATGAACTTCTTCAACCAGACTCCCTCCTTTGCTGCATCTGATGCAGCAATGTACTCCGCTTCTGTGGTCGAGTCAGCAGTGGTATCTTGCTTGGAACTCTTCCAGCACACTGCTCCTCCATTCAAGGTGTACACATACCCTGAATTCGACTTGCTATCATCGACATCAGACTGAAAACTTGAGTCAGTGTAGCCTTCAACCTTAAGGCTATTACCTCCATATACTAGTAAAAGATCCTTAGTCCTTCTCAAGTACTTAAGGATACACTTTACTGCTTTCCAGTGCTCCAAGCCTGGATCCGCCTGATACCTGCTCGTGACACTCAGAGCATGCGCTATATCAGGCCTAGTACATAGCATGACATACATGATAGACCCTATTGCTGAGGCATAAGGTATCATATCCATGTTCGCCCTTTCTTCTGGAGTCTTTGGGGACATACTCGTAGAAAGCGATATCCCATGTCTCATCGGTATGAGACCTCTTTTGGAATTTTCCATGCCAAACCTTTTGACAATAGTTTCTATGTACCTGGACTGGGACAAGCCAAGCATCCTTTTGGATCTATCTCTATAGATTCTAATCCCCAAGATATAAGATGCTTCTCCTAAGTCCTTCATGGAGAAGTGTCTAGATAACCAAGCCTTTATTGTGGATAGCATTCCTATGTCATTCCCAATGATGAGGATGTCATCCACATATAACACCAAAAAGCTAATAGCGCTCCCACTTACCTTTCTGTATACACAAGGCTCATCTTCGTTCTTAACGAAGTCATAAGATCTGATTGCCTCATCAAATCTTATGTTCCAACTTCGGGAAGCTTGCTTTAGTCCATAAATGGATCTAAGCAACCTACACACCTTATTTGGGCAGTTCTTGGATACGAATCCCTCAGGTTGCATCATATACACCTCCTCCTCCAGGTTCCCGTTGAGGAATGCGGTTTTCACATCCATCTGCCAGATCTCATAATCATAGTGTGCTGCAATAGCCAATAGAATTCTGATGGATTTTAGCATTGCTACGGGTGAGAAAGTTTCGTCGTAGTCAACACCTTGCCTTTGACGATACCCCTTAGCCACTAGCCTTGCTTTATAGGTCTCTACCTTTCCATCTACTCCGATCTTTTTCTTAAAGATCCACTTGCAACCGATGGGTACAATACCTTCGGGTGCATCAACTAGGTTCCAAACCTTATTGGAGTACATAGAATCCATCTCAGAATTCATGGCTTCTTTCCACTTCCCGGAGTCTATACTCATAATAGCCTCCTCGTAGGTCTGAGGATCAATATCCTCTACATCCTCTGCTCTAATATGTCCCACATATCTCTCAGGAGGATGGGATACTTTATCAGACTTGCGTAAAGTTGAAACTTGTGTATTAGATACCTGAACAGACTCGGGCTGTAGAGTGGTGCTTGAGCTTGGTTCTCCAACCTCGCTCAACTCTATCATTCTCCCACTGTCTCCGCCAAGAATGTGTTCCTTCTCAAGGAACACTGCTCTCTTAGCTACAAAGACCTTTTGGTCCTCGAGATGAGAGAAATAATACCCACAAGTTTCCTTGGGGTATCCCACAAATTTGCATCGCTCTGTCCTTGATTCTAACTTATCGGGGTTGTGTCTTTTAATGTGGGTAGGGCAGCCTCAAATCTTAACAACCTTAAGATCAGGCTTCTTCCCTTTCCATATCTCATATGGTGTAGACACTACCGACTTAGTTAGAACTCTGTTCAGAAGGTAAGCTGCGGTTTCTAGGTCATATCCCTAGAATAAGATGGGTAGGTCAGCGAAACTCATCATGGACCGTACCATATCTAATAATGTACGATTTCTCCTTTCAGAGACACCATTGAGCTGAGGTGTATAAGGAGGTGTCCATTGGGATAATATCCCATGGTCCTTGAGGAAGTGAGTAAACTCTGTACTTAAGTACTCACCTCCTCGATCTGATCGAAGAGTTTTGATACTCTTTCCAGTCTGGTTCTCCACCTCATTCTTATACTCTCTGAATTTCTCAAAGGCCTCGGACTTGTACTTCATTAAGTACACATATCCATACCTTGAGAAATCATCAGTAAATGTAATGAAGTAGGAGTAACCTCCAATGGCATGAGTTGACATGGGTCCACATACATCACTATGTATGAGTTCCAACAACTCAGTGGCTCTCTCTCCAGTTCCACTAAATGGAGAGTTGGTCAGTTTTCCACGAATGCAAGGCTCACAAGTTGCATATGACACATAGTCGAATGGATCTAGATATCCATCATTTAGCAACTTTTGAATCCTTCTTTCATGGATGTGACCTAGCCTATAATGCCACAGGTATGCACTGTTCAACTCATCTCGTTTCCTTTTGGACACATTTATATTCATGATATGTGGAGTGGTGTCTAACATAAATAAACCATTATGCAATGTTCCTTTCGTGATGATCTTATCATCTAATAATATCGAACAACCATTGTTCTCAAAAACAAATTTATATCCACTAACTGTTAAACATGAAATGGAGATAATGTTTTTGATAATAGAAGGAACAAAATAACATGCATCTAATGCAATAAAAGCTCCACTAGGCAGATGTAGGGCGACCTCGCCAACAGCTAAAACAGCAACTTTTGCTCCATTACCCATCTTGAGGTCCATCTCGCCTCTCTCTAGTCTCCTAGGCCTTGCCAGAACCTGCAACGAATTACATATATGATAAGCACTACCGGTATCTAATACCCATGTGTTATCATAAGAGTCTGACAAATGGAGACTGATCATGAATGTACCTGAAGCTTCATCAAGCTTTTGTTTCGCCCTTTCTGCAAGGTACTCTTTGCAGTTTCTCTTCCAGTGCCCATCTTTACCACAGTGGAAGCACTGGCCTTTGTCCTTTGTTGGGTCTTTCTTAGCAACCTTTGCTTTACCTTGTTTGCCCTTGCCCTTTCCCTTCTTAAGGGACCTTTCTGCTTTCCTTTTCTTTCTGGTCTCACCAGTGTAGAGAACTGGCTTCTCTTTCTTAATAGTACTCTCTACCTCCCTCAACATATTGAGGAGCTCTGGGAGAGTCACCTCAAGCTTGTTCATATTAAAGTTCATTATGAACTGTGAAAAGGAATCTGGTAGGGACTGAAGCACAATGTCCACACACAAGTTATCCTCTAGGACCATTCCTAGACCTGTGAGTTTCTCTATCCACTCAATCATCTTTAGGACATGGTTCTGAACCGGTGTCCCCTCAGTCATCCTAGCGCGGAAAAGGCTCTTGGATATCTCATATCGTTGAGTCCTTCCCTGTTCCTTAAACAATTTACGGACATGTAGGAGAATGGATCTGGCATCCATCTTTTCATGTTGTCTCTGTAACTCTGGAGTCATAGAGCCCAACATATAGCACTGAGCAAGAGTGGAGTCATAAATGTACTTCACGTAGCGAGCGATCTCATCCTCGCTTGCCCCTTCTTCGGGCGTAGGCATCACTGTATCAAGGACGTACACGATTTTCTCCGCTGTGAGAACAATTCTCAAGTTACGGAGCCAATCCGTATAATTTGGACCAGTGAGGCGGTTGACATCAAGTATGCCACGTAAGGGATTTGAAAGCGACATTTTCTGAAAATAAAGATGTAGCAAAAATGAATAACATGTAGATTTTGCAAGAAATAAACTATCAAGATATGGACTTCTATCTTAATATGCTCCCACTATTTTACTAACGAGTCACGCGACACCCTCAGCACGTGAAACGGAAGTCTCCGGCAGACTTCTAGTGGGGATCAGGATCCAATCAGCGTCTTAGTGTAACCTCGAGGGACTCGACCAATCACACTAAGCCTAAAAGGTAGACAACTCTTGCCGATCACAACTCCTTGTGATTCCCGTCCTGTTCGGCCTCCGAATCATCATGGCCTCGAGGGACTCGACCAACTATGGTGCTCGGTTAAGTCAACACCTTCGTTACAAGATGAGTCTGATTTGATGATATACCCTCGAGGGACTCGACCAAGCATATCATGCCCTCAGGTCACCGGTGACATCTCTATGTCGTAAGCAAGATAGCGAATCGCGATATAGGTGAGTCTCGAGGGACTCGACCAACTCAACCTACACCGGGATTCGGTTCCTACTCATAACGATGGAAGGCCACGTGGGTCAATCTAATTGCCTCACGTTTACCGACTTAATATTATCGAGAGATGTTTCTATGATTTGGTCTCCTAATATGACATGTCACACATATACATATTTAATATATATCTACATCGCATGCAAATATATATACATATCTAGTATGTGTATAAGCAATCACACCAGATGATCATGGACCACAACCTAATATGATTAGGCCCGAGCCAGTAGGCCTAATCACTCACATCAAGATCTATGTGTGCAATGGTGCATCTCCATGCCTTGTGATCGTCCATCTCGTCCTCGTCGGTTCCGTCGATATCTTTGATGCATCTCCATGCATCACGATCGTCCGTCTCGTGGGTCCCACTATGGCTTCCACGCTCCCGCTGCGCCTCCTCATGTGATTACAACTTAATCATAGGCACGCAGGCCCGACAATAAACGAGAAATATAATGGAGGTTCGCAGACCTCAATAATAATAATCACAAGTACACACATCACACGGTCCATGATCATCCGTCCACTCATCATACATCACATGTATAAATAATCATCATAATGTAGGACTACTAGATAATAATAAAAATAATAATCAACTAAACCTTTTAATTAATTAATATTTTCTGAAATCAGGGACATGTAGGGAATTTCTCAATTCCTAAGGGTATTTTCGTAATTTGGACAAAAGACAGAAACTGGAATTTACCAAATTCATAGGGGCAAAACTGTCTTTTTGCCCAAAACCCTAATTCCCCCTCTGCTGCTGCCGCCGCCGCCACCCTGCCGGCGGCGCCTATGCGGCGGGGCGAGGGCACTGCCCTCGCCTGCAGGCGGCACGCCCGCTGGCGGCGACGCCGCTGCGGGTGGGCGCCCCCTTCGGGCGCCGCTGCCTCCGCAGGCGGTGCTGTCCCGCCAGGCGGCCGCCCCTGTGAGGGGGGTTTCGCCCGCGGGAGTAGCGGCGGCAGGCGTCGCGCGTCGCTGCCCTGCGGCGGCAGGCGTCGCGCGTCGCTGCCCTGCGGCGGCAGGCGCCGCTTCCTTTCGGCGGTAGGCGCCGCTGCCCTGCGGCGCCTCTGCCCGTGGGTTGCCAGCCCCGCCGGCAGCAAGCCTGCTGCAAGCAGGCCGCCGGCCGGCTGCTGCAGGCACAGCGCTTGCGCATGCGCCGGCGCTGTGCTGCCTGGCTGCGGCTGCGGCTGCCGCTGCAGGTGGCTGCAGGCATGCAGATCGAGGGCAGCAACTGTTGTTGCCCTTCCTTGCTTTTGCGTCAACGATTTTGACGTCAAAATTCTTCCTAAACACAATACACGCAGTTCAAAACCAATCATTCGCACGAACAACCTGGCTCTGATACCACTGTTGGAAAATCATAGGGGGGCGACATCATATGCGCAGCGGAAGAACAAGAAAACAAAAATCCCCGATTCCCAAAAGGATGTTCATCGTCGTGCGAAGATTGGTGCGCAAAATCCGCAAAAACACAAAACTGCGTATAGAGATTATGTTACCTAGGGAGATCGTATATCCCTGTTTCCTTGCAGATCCTTAGGAGAGGGTGAAGGAGGTCAAGCGTCCTCCTCTCTAGCGGTGATCCACACAGCAGGGTTGCGACGACGCTCCTCAAAACTCCAGGCCTACTCTGAGGTGGAGAGGGAGAGGAGAATAGGAAGGGCAAGCAAAGACTCTAGCCTATGAGGCTGTGAATCCCTCCTATTTATAGAGATCCCGTGTCAAAACCCTAATGGGTCCTTTCCCTAGTGGGTATTGGATCTGCATCCAATAAGACAAGGGCTCCGTCGGATATCTCATATCCGAACCTCTACTCATCGCAATGCCTACCATATGTGTGTGACCCTCTAGGCCCAATATCGAGTTGGCCGTGAGTCATACCTGTCAGAACTCCTTCTAACTCAGTGAATTATTATCTCTGTAATAATTCACTCGACTCATCGACTACGGAAGTACTAGGCCACTACGCCGTAGTCCCCAGACGATACAGGGGAATCCAATCCATTGGACCTGTCTGTCCTCAGTTACCATGTACCTATAGTCCCTCATCCATCTAATATCCCAGAGACCGTATATCGAGCATGGTGCTGTCAGACCCATACGGTTTCTACTCGAGTCTCGCTCTAATCGGATTCTCCCGGAGAACTCTTTCTCTCTCAACCCGAATGACCCTGGCCAGGGATTTGTCTGAGCAAGAACACATGGGATATTCCTCTCATGATACCGAGAGTGGATGATCCTCTATCGACACTCAATAGCCCTCGTAAGGTCGACTACCACTCCCAATGACCAGCTGTACTAGATCTGGGAACAGCCAAACCTATAAGTCTGGTATCAAAGAGTGGAGCACTCATACAGGACATCCTTGGTGTCTCTAGTCTAAGAACCAGATACACCACTAGGACTACGGAATCGTTGTCTGACAATAAGGCATCATCAACCATCCAGCATTCCGTAAGCGGATCAATCAGTGAACTCATTCTCCAATGAGCACCTGTACTGTATCCCTAGTGTCCCTACACGAGCAGCTATGAGACCAGCTGCATCGATCATATGGACGGGTATACAGCACACCAGTCTATCCGGTTATCACGATGTCCCTCTCGAGTAACCTATGACCGGGATTATTTAGGATATGTGTTTAAAGGTGAATCGATCTCATTATCGTGATCTCATCACGATCCGATTCCCATTGCACAAATCCAAGGACATCACAATATATATGCATTTATGCAATAGTTATAAAGTGATATACGCCAAAATATAATAAGCAAAAAGATTCTGTATCAAGTCACACGTGCCATCACTCACGTGATTGGCTTGCTGGGCACTTATGACTAGCAAGTGGCAACTGCAGCTGGAAGAGAAGGAGAGGAAACAGAGCAGGGGAGGAAGAAGAGGCTGCAGCTGTGGTGGCTGCGGCCGTTGCTACGACTACGGCTACGGCTGCGACGTTGGCTGCGGTAGCTGCGGCAGCGGTGGTGGCTGCAGTAGCTGCTTTTGGGAAAGAGAAAGAAAGGAAAGGGAATAAAAAAAGGGGGCTATGGCCGTGATTACGACTGCGGTGGTGGCGGCTGCATCTGCGGCAATTGTGTTTGAGAAAGCAAAAAGTAGGAACAAGATAAGGGAGGACGGAAGGAGTACAGTGGAAGGGGCTGTGGTTGTGACGGAAGGGGCGGTCGTGGCTACGACTGTGGTAGTGGCAGCGGTGATGGCTGCGATATCTGTGTTTAAAAAAAAGAAAACGAAGGAATGAGAGTAAGAGAGAGCAGGTGACTATGCCTCTATGTTTTGCATGAGCTGGAGTTGTGTAGGAAAAAAAGAAGACATATGTAGAACACGAAACAAGGAGAGGACACGGAGGAAAAGTAGAAGGATTTGGGCTGACACCTTGTTCGAATCTTTGGATCAAAACCTTCGAAAGGCAAGTTTCCCAATCGTTTCTCCTATAATTGTTCTAATTTTTCTTATTGCAAGTATTATGATCTTCCTCGTGCAAGTGTACTTATCCTTCCTATTGCAAGTGTTCCGATCCTTCCTCTTGTAAGCTTTCTAATCTTTCCTATTGCAAGTGTCTTGATCTTTCCTTACTGTAATTTTATCTCTACATTTGCTTTGAATATGAGGAACTTTAAATTGTTCTAGCCTTGCATTTGATATATCTCCTGTTTAGATGTAACGATTCGAATCTGTACAACTTCTGAGATTCTGACCTTTGGATACCGAGCTGCCTATAACTCTTCGTTGGAAACTTCGATTCATACGAGACTTGTTTTATCTGAAAATAGATAGAAATATCTTTCCACAATAGCTTTCTTGAGTATATTAGAGCACAATTGATAGTTTGAATCATTTATTCAATGTGCCTTTTGAATTCTACCAGAAATCGAGCTTTGGTCGATTTCGCATATTATGGTTTCATTCCTTTGGAAATTGATATCCTTTAGCTTTCTCATTCAATTGAGCTTTATATTACTTCTTTGAATTCTTGTATGCTCTTGTCCTTAAAATTATTTGCATTCTTGAAAACTATTGTGTAACGTTTATGCTATATCGTATTGACTCATATAGGCACATGTATATCCCATTGTTCCGTATTTGCTTTCGATATGTGCCTATTCTAGTTTAATTCCTTTGGACATTGAATTCATCTAACCTTCTTATTTGAATTGAGTTATATGTGATTGCTTAGAATCCTTGAATGCTCTTGCTTTCATTTCCTTTCAAATCTGAATACAATTGTGAAAGATTATTGCTTACTTCGTATTGACTCGTAAAGGCACATGTACGTTTTATTGTTCCACGTGTGCTTCCGATATGTGCTATTTATTATTCATACTGTCCCTTTGTACTCTGGTGTTAATGGGATATTGTGAACCTTTGCCAGAAATGGTGAAGGGAGTTATGCATAGAGCTTGAGATGCTCTGCCGGCCCCTATGACTTCACTCAGACGTGGGTGGATGGAGCTCCCAAACGTGGGAGTCTTATGTTTGGTGGTCATTCAGAAATGGATGAACCATACTATGTTATGGTCCCACTTCACCTTCTGTATGTTTGATATGATATCTAGAGCTTTGGTTATGTATTTCTATACATGCTTTGGATAAGAATGATATGAATGTAACGTCAAATTCGACGTTTGAGCTTCTATTTCATATTCGTTCTTTGATGTGCTCCAAAATGGTCCATATGCCATTGATATGTTCCGAAATATTTCATTTGTCATTGATATGCTCCGAAACATTTCATACGCCTTTGATATACTCCAAAATGTTTCATTTGCTATTGTTATGCTCCTAATTGTTCCTATGTCATTGATATGCTCCGAAACATCTCATACGTTATTGGTATGCTCCAATTACTCTATGCTCTATTTGTTATGAACCAAATATGTTATGAATGAAATGACATTTGCGATTCTGTATCTAATGAGATGATATCCTTGAATCTCTTGGATTCTATCTTGTATTGTGATATCTTATTTGTTTGAAACTGTCCTTTCTCGTGCTATATATGCTTTGTTACTTGCTGAGCTGTTTTTAGCTCACTCCGTTGTTATATAAATCTTTCAGGTCAGCTTATCACTCTTTGAGATGTTTGAATTGGGCTGAGGCAGTGGAGAACTATTCAGAATTATGGGCAAGTCTTGTTGGTTATTATGCTATTGTTGTATAAGTATATTTTGTATGTAATGAAATGTTGTCGATGAACCAAAATGGATATACCTTGTAAAAGTGATAGAAGATCTCTCTTATTTGGAATTTTGGAATGTTAAGTCTAGTTTACAATGATATGAACTTATGGTAAATTGTTGGAGTTCTGATTGTCTAAATTACTTAACTTGTGGATTTGTGGATTTATAAATATTGTTAATGTTTGTTAAGTTGGCTTGGGTTGCCATAAATGTGAATTATCGAGTGATGTGATATATGATTATAAACTGTACAGGTTTTATAGATGTGAATTTGATAGAATGTTTTTCAGTGTCCTCAAATGTTAGTTTGGATCCTGGATTTGTTTGTGTTGAAAATTTTAATATCATGGATATTATTTGAGGGGGCGTGACAGGTAGTACCGCCAGGACCCCAGAAATCCGGGAAAAGACACTTTTGATCTCTAAATTCAAACCAGTTTGGGGCCTATATAAACCCCACCCTTTTCTGCATGAAAGGACAACCAAAAGACACCAAAAATCCAATCTTACTCTGTGATTTTTAGAGCTCAAAAGTGTTGTAAGTGCTAGAAGTTCTTCTCCCTCTTTTCTTCCAAGTTTTAAGCTTTCAAGAGAGGAGAGAAATTCTGTAAGGGTTGTCTCTTAAGCCCGTCAAACGGAGTGGAACTGTAAAAGGGTGGTTGGCCTTCACCAATTGAAGGAAGGACTCTAGTGGACGTCGGTGACCTCGTCGGTGGAGGAAGCCAAAAGTGGATGTAGGTTAAGATTGACCGAACCACTCTAAATCTTGGTTTGCATTTACTTTGGGCATTTTATCTTTACTGCAAACCTCCTTAGTAGCACTGCCTTCTGCCTTCTGAATTGGCGTTAAGATGAAAATCAGTTTTATCGTACGAACATCATATTTCAGTTTGCGCTTACATTCTGATTTCCATCATAAGTGCAAACTGCCTTTATATCTTTGCTTTAACTGCATCTCGCTTGATCACAAGTTAAAGTAATTTCCGAATCAGCTTTCTTACCGAAATCGTTTTTATCGTACGAATGTCATTTTAAATCGTCGAAAGTTTTTTGTTGCACTAATTCACCCCTTCCCCCCCCTCTTAGTGCTCTTGATCCTAACAATTAGTATCAAAGCCCGGTATTTCTCATTTCGGATTTACATTTAAGAGAAATAACTCTTCATGGCTTTCAAGAGGGCTTATCAATTGTTCGTCCACCGTTGTTTAATGGATTGGACTACACTTATTGGAAAACTCGAATGAGAGTTTTCTTGATTTCTATAAATTTGGATTTATGGAATATTGTTGAAAATGGTTTTCAAATTCCCTTTAAACCGATGAACGAATGGTCGGATTTGGAGAAGAAGTATTTTTCTTTAAACGCAAAGGCTATGAATGCCTTATTTTGCGCTTTGGATAAAAATGAGTTCAATCGGATTTCTACATGCGAAACGACTTTTGATATTTGGCGAACACTTGAAATCACGCACGAGGGAACTAGTAGAGTCAAAGACTCAAAAGTTAACATTTTATTGCATGATTTTGAGCTTTTTGAAATGCAACCAAGTGAGCCTATAGGCGACATGTACACCTGTTTCACGGATGTCGTCAATAATCTAAGAGTTCTTGATAAATCTTTTTTGAATTTTGATCTCGTAAGCAAGATTAAGATCCCTTCCAAAAAGGTGGGATCCTAAAATAACCGCAATACAAGGATCTTAATATCCTAGCGAGTCATGCGACGACCTCAGCACGTGAAACGGAAGTCTCTAGCAGACTTCTAGTGGGGATCAGGATCCAATCAGCGTTTTAGTGTAACCTCGAGGGACTCGACCAATCACACTAAGCCCAAAAGGTAGGCAACTCTTGCCGATCACAACTCCTTATGATTCCCGTCTTGTTCGGCCTCCGAATCACCATGGTCTCGAGGGACTCGACCAACCATGATGTTCGGTTAAGTCAACACCTTCGTTACAAGATGAGTCTGATTTGATGATATACCCTCGAGGGACTCGACCAAGCATACCATATCCTCAAGTCACCGGTGACATCTCTATGTCGTAAGCAAGATGGCGAGTTGTGATATAGGTGAGCCTCGAGGGACTTGACCAACTCAACCTACACCTAGAATCGGTTCCTACCTATAACGTTGGAAGGCCACGTGGGTCAATCTAATTGCCTCACGTTTACTGACTTAATATTATAAAGAGAGAGGTTTGTATGATTTGGTCTCCTAATATGAAATGTCACACATATACATATTTAATATATATCTACATCACATGCAAATATATATACATATCTAGTATGTGTATAAGTAATTACACCAGATGATCATGGATCATAACCTAATGTGATTAGACCCGAGCCAGTAGGCCTGATCACTCACATCAAGATCTATGTGTGCAGCGGTGCATCTCCATGCCCTGTGATCTTCCATCTCGTCGGTTCCATCGACATCTCGATGCATCTCCATGCATTGCAATCATCCGTCTCGTGGGTCCCGCTATCGCATCCACGCTCCCGCTGCGCCTTCTCATGTGATTATAACTTAATCATAGGCATGCAGGCCCGACAATAAATGAGAAATATAATGGAGGCTCGTAGACCCCAATAATAATAATCACAAGTACACACATCATACGGTCCATGATCATCCGTCCACACATCATACATCATATGTATAAATAATCATCATCATGTAGGACTACTAGATAATGATAAAAATAATAATCAACTAAAATTTTTAATTAATTAATATTTTTTGAAATTAAAAACATATAGGGAATTTATGAATTCCTAGAGGCATTTTCATAATTTGGACAAAAGACAAAAACTAGAATTTCTCAAATTCACAAGGGTAAAACTATATTTTTGCCCAAAAAAACCCTAACTCCCTTTCTCCCTTTCCCCTGTTATAGTTGCTGCCGCCGCCACCTTGCCGGCGGCAGGATGTGCGGTGAAGGGCGGGGCGCTGCCCTCGCCTATAGGTGGCGTGCCCGAGGGCGATGCCGCCGTTGCAATTGGGCGCACCCATAGGCGGGCGCCCCTGCTATCACTACCACCCCTACGGGTGGTTTTGCTTGTGGGGTTATTCCTGCAACATCCTCCCCCGTGGGCGAGCGGCGGTGGCTGCTTGCGGGCAAGCGTCACTATGAGTGCTATGCCCGCAAGTGGCGATCGAGGGTGCCGACGCTGCCCCGCGCGAGCGCAGTGCCAACGGAGGTGGCCGCCGTGCCTGCGGCCCTATTTGCGGTCGCCGTTACAGGGGGCTGCCTGCATGTGGGCGGCCTTATGGCTGACACTATAGGTGGCTGCAAGCACGCAGATCGAGGGCAATAACTGTTGCTGCCCTTCCTTGTTTTTGCGTCAACGATTTTGCCCTCAAAATTCTTCCTAAACATAACACACGTAGTTCAAAACCAATCATTCGCACGAACAACATGGCTCTGATACCACTATTGGAAAATCTTACGGGCGACATCACATGTGTAGTGGAAGAACAAGAAAAATAAAGTCCCCTATTCCCAAAGAGACGTTGTCGTTGTGCAAAGATTGGTGCGCAAAATCCATAAAACTTAAAACTGCGTATAGAGTAGATTGTGTTACCTAGAGAGATCGTATATCCCTGTTTCCTTGCAGATCTTTAGGAGAGGGTGAAGGAGGTCAAGCGTCCTCTGCTAGTCATAGGTGCCCAGCAAGCCAATCACGTGAGTGATGGCACGTGTGACTTGATACAGAATCTTTTTGCTTATTATATTTTGACGTATATCACTTTATAACTATTGCATAAATGCATATATATATTGTGATGTCCTTGGATTTGTGCAATGGGAATCGGATCGTGATGAGATCACGATAATGAGATTGATTCACCTTTAAACATATATCCTAAATAATCCCGGTCATAGGTTACTCCAGAGGGACATCGTGATAACCGGATAGACTGGTGTGCTGTATACCCGTCCATATGATGGATGCAGCTGGTCTCATAGCTGCTCGTGTAGGGACACTAGGGATACAGTACAGGTGCTCATTGGAGAATGAGTTCACTGATTGATCCGCTTACGGAATGCTGGATGGTTGATGATGCCTTATTGTCAGATAGCAATTCCGTAGTCCTAGTGGTGTATCTGGTCCTTAGACTTGAGACACCAAGGATGTCCTGTATGAGTGCTCCAATCTTTGATACCAGACTTATAGGTTTGGCTGTCCCCATATCTAGTACAGCTGGTCATTGGGAGTGGTAGTCGACCTTACGAGGGCTATTGAGTGTCAATAGAGGATCATCCACTCTCGGCGTCATGAGAGGAATATCCTATGTTTTCTTGCTCAGACAAATCCCTGGCTAGGGTCATTCGGGTTAAGAGAGAAAGAGTTCTCCGGGAGAATCCGATTAGAGCGAGACTCGAGTAGAAACCGTATGGGTCTGACAGCACCATACTCGATATACGGTCTCTGGGATATTAGATGGATAAGGGACTATAGGTACATAGTAACTGAGGACAGACAGGTCCAATGGATTGGATTCCCCTGTATCGTCTGGGGACTACGGCGTAGTGGCCTAGTACGTCCGTAGTCGATGAGTCAAGTGAATTATTACAGAGATAATAATTCACTCAGTCAGAAGGAGTTCTGACAGGTATGACTCACTGCCAGCTCGATATTGGGCCTAGAGGGTCACACACATATGGTAGGCATTGCGATGAGTAGAGGTTCGGATATGAGATATCCGACGGAGCCCTTGTCTTATTGGATGCAGATCCAATACCCACTAGGGAAGGACCCATTAGGGTTAGACATGGGATCTCTATAAATAGGAGGGATTCACAGCCTCATAGGCTAGAGTCTTTGCTTGCCTTTCCTATTCTCCTCTCCCTCTCCACCTCAGAGTAGGCCTGGAGTTTTGAGGAGCGTCGTCGCAACCCTGCTGTGTGGATCACCGCTAGAGAGGAGGACGCTTGACCTCCTTCACCCTCTCCTAAGGATCTGCAAGGAAACAGGGATATACGATCTCCCTAGGTAACACAATCTCTATACGCAGTTTTGTGTTTTGCGGATTTTGCGCACCAATCTTCGCACGACGACGAACATCTTTTTGGGAATCGGGGATTTTGTTTTCTTGTTCTTCCGCTGCGCATATGATGTCGCCCCCAATGATTTCCCAACAGTGGTATCAGAGCCAGGTTGTTCGTGCGAATGATTGGTTTTGAACTGCGTGTATTGTGTTTAGGAAGAATTTTGACGTCAAAATCGTTGACGCAAAAGCGAGGAAGGGCAGCGACAGTTGTTGCCCTCGATCTGCATGCCTGCAGCCACTTGTAGCGGCAGCCAGGCAGCACAGCGCCGGCGCATGCACAAGCGCTGTGCCTGCAGCAGCCGACCGGCGGTCTGCTTGCAGCAGGCTTGCTGCTGGCGGGGTTGGCAGCCCACGGGCAGAGGCGCCGCAGGGCAACGGCGCCTGCCGCCTCTGCTCCCGCGGGCGAAACCCCCCCCACTGGGGCGGCCGCCCGACGGGACAGCACTGCTAGCGGAGGCAGCGACGCCCGAAGGGGGAGCCCACCTGCAGCGGCAGCGCCGCCAGCGGGCGTGCCGCCTGTAGGCGAGGGCAGCGCCCTCGCCCCGCCGCACAGGCCGCCGTCGGCAGGGTGGCGGCGGCGGCAGTAGCGAAAAGGGGAAAGGGCATTAGGGTTTTCTGGGAAAAAGACAGTTTTGCCCCTCGGAATTTGAGAAATTCCAGTTTCTGTCTTTTGTCCAAATTATGAAAATACCCTTAGGAATTGAGAAATTCCCTACATATCCCTAATTTCAGAAAATATTAATTAATTAAAAGGTTTAGTTGATTATTATTTTTTATTATTATCTAGTAGTCCTACATGATGATGATTATTTATACATGTGATGTATGATGTGTGGACGGATGATCATGGACCGTGTGATGTGTGTATTTATGATTATTATTATTGAGGTCTGCGAACCTCCATTATATTTCTCGTTTATTGTCGGGCCTGCGTGCCTATGATTAAGTTGTAATCACATGAGGAGGCGCAGCGGGAGCGTGGATGCGATAGCGGGGCCCACGAGACGGACGATCGTGATGCATGGAGATGCATCAAGATGTCGACGAAACCGACGAGGACGAGATGGACGATCACAGGGCATGGAGATGCACCGTTGCATACATAGATCTTGATGTGAGTGATTAGGCCTACTGGCTCGGGCCTAATCATATTAGGTTGTGGTCCATGATCATCTGGTGTGATTGCTTATACACATACTAGATATGTATATATATTTGCATGCGATGTAGATATATATTAAATATGTATATGTATGACATGTCATATTAGGAGACCAAATCATAGAAATATCTCTCGATAATATTAAGTCGGTAAACGTGAGGCAATTAGATTGACCCATGTGGCCTTCCATCGTTATGAGTAGGAACCGATTCCCAGTGTAGGTTGAGTTGGTCGAGTCCCTCGAGACTCACTTATATCGCGATTCGCTATCTTGCTTACGACATAGAGATGTCACCGGTGACCTGAGGGCATGGTATGCTTGGTCGAGTCCCTCGAGGGTATATCATCAAATCAGACTCATCTTGTAACGAAGGTGTTGACTTAACCGAGCATCATGGTTGGTCGAGTCCCTCGAGGCCATGGTGATTCGGAGGCCGAACAGAACGGGAATCACAAGGAGTTGTGATCGGCAAGAGTTGCCTACCTTTTAGGCTTAGTATGATTGGTCGAGTCCCTCGAGGTTACACTAAGACGCTGATTGGATCCTGATCCCCACTAGAAGTCTGCCGGAGACTTCCGTTTCACCTGCTGAGGGTGTCGCGTGACTCGTTAGGAAAATAGTGGGAGCATATTAAGATAGAAGTCCATATCTTGATAGTTTATTTCTTGCAAAATCTGCATGTTATTCATTTCTGCTACATCTTTATTTTCAGAAAATGTCACTTTCAAATCCCTTACGTGGCATACTTGATGTCAACTGCCTCACTGGTCCAAATTATACGGATTGGCTTCGTAACTTGAGAATTGTTCTCACAGCGGAGAAAATCGTGTACGTCCTTGATACAGTGATGCCTACGCCCGAAGAAGGGGCAAGCGAGGATGAGATCGCTCGCTACGTGAAGTACATTGATGACTCCACTCTTGCTCAGTGCTATATGTTGGGCTCTATGACTCCAAAGTTACAGAGACAACATGAAAAGATGGATGCCAGATCCATTCTCCTACATGTCCGCAAATTTTTTGAGGAACAGGGAAGGACTCAACGATATGAGATATCCAAGAGCCTTTTCCGCGCTAGGATGACTGAGGGGACACCGGTTCAGAACCATGTCCTAAAGATGATTGAGTGGATAGAGAAACTCATAGGTCTAGGAATGGTCCTAGAGGATAACTTGTGTGTGGGCATTGTGCTTCAATCCCTACCAGATTCCTTTTCACAGTTCATAATGAATTTTAATATGAACAAGCTTGAGGTGACTCTCCCAGAGCTCCTCAATATGTTGAGAGAGGCAGAGAGTACTATTAAGAAAGAGAAGCCAGTTCTCTACACTGGTGAACCAGAAAGAAAAGAAAAGCAGAAAGGTCCCTTAAGAAGGGAAAGGGCAAGGGCAAACAAGGTAAAGCAAAGGTTGCTAAGAAAGACCCAACAAAGGACAAAGGCCAGTGCTTCCACTGTAGTAAAGATGGGCACTGGAAGAGAAACTGCAAAGAGTACCTTGCAGAAAGGGCGAAACAAAAGCTTGATGAAGCTTCAGGTACATTCATGATCAGTCTCCATTTGTCAGACTCTTATGATAACACATGAGTATTGGATACCGGTAGTGCTTATCATATATGCAACTCGTTGCAGGTTCTGGCAAGGCGTAGGAGACTAGAGAGAGGCGAGATGGACCTCAAGATGGGTAATGGAGCAAAAGTTGCTATATTAGCTGTTGGCGAGGTCGCCCTACATCTGCCTAGTGGAGCTTTTATTGCATTAGATGCATGTTATTTTGTTCCTTCTATTATCAAAAACATTATCTCCATTTCATGTTTAACAGTTAGTGGATATAAATTTATTTTTGAGAACAATGGTTGTTCGATATTATTAGATGATAAGATCATCACGAAAGGAACATTGCATAATGGTTTATTTATGTTAGACACTACTCCACATATCATGAATGTAAATGTGTCCAAAAGGAAACGAGATGAGGTGAACAGTGCATACCTGTGGCATTGTAGGCTAGGTCACATCCATGAAAAAAGGATTCAAAAGTTGCTAAATAATGGATATCTAGATCCATTCGACTATGTGTCTTATGCAACTTGTGAGCCTTGCATTCGTGGAAAATTGACCAACTCTCCATTTAGTGGAACTGGAGAGAGAGCCACCGAGTTGTTGGAACTCATACATAGTGATGTATGTGGACCCATGTCAACTCATGCCATTGGAGGTTACTCCTACTTCATTACATTTACTGATGATTTCTTAAGGTATGGATATGTGTACTTAATGAAGTACAAGTCTGAGGCCTTTGAGAAATTCGGAGAGTATAAGAATGAGGTGGAGAACCAGACTGGAAAGAGTATCAAAACTCTTCGATCAGATCGAGGAGGTGAGTACTTAAGTACAGAGTTTACTCAGTTCCTCAAGGACCATGGGATATTATCCCAATGGACACCTCCTTACACACCTCAGCTCAATGGTGTCTCTAAAAGGAGAAATCATACTTTATTAGATATGGTACGGTCCATGGTGAGTTTCGCTGACCTACCCATCTCATTCTGGGGATATGCCCTAGAAACCGTAGCTTACCTTCTAAACAGAGTTCCAACTAAGTCGGTAGTGTCTACACCATATGAGATATAGAAATGGAAGAAGCCTGATCTTAAGGTTGTTAAGATTTGGGGCTACCCTGCCCACGTTAAAAGACACAACCCCGATAAGTTAGAATCAAGGACAGAGCGATGCATATTTGTGGGATACCCCAAGGAAACTTGTGGATATTACTTCTATCATCTCGAGGACCAAAAGGTCTTTGTAGCTAAGAGAGCAGTGTTCCTTGAGAAGGAACACATTCTTGGCGGAGACAATGGGAGAATGATAGAGTTGAGCGAGGTTGGAGAACCAAGCTCAAGCACCACTCTACAGCCCGAGTCTGTTCAGGTACCTAATACACAAGTTTCAACTTTACGCAGGTCTGATAGAGTATCTCATCCTCCTGAGAGATATGTGGGACATATTAGAGGAGAGGATACTGAGGATATTGATCCTTAGACCTACGAGGAGGCTATTATGAGTATAGACTCCGGGAAGTGGCAAGAAGCCATGAATTCTGAGATGGATTCTATGTACTCCAATAAGGTTTGGAACCTAGTTGATGCGCCCGAAGGTATTGTACCCATCGGTTGCAAATGGATCTTTAAGAAAAAGATCAGAGTAGATGGAAAGGTAGAGACCTATAAAGCAAGGCTAGTGGCTAAGGGGTATCGTCAAAGGCAAGGTGTTGACTACGACGAAACCTTCTCACCCGTAGCAATGCTAAAATCCATCAGAATTCTATTGGCTATTGCAGCACACTATGATTATGAGATCTGGCAGATGGATGTGAAAACCGCATTCCTCAATGGGAACTTTGAGGAGGAGGTGTATATGATGCAACCTGAGGGATTCGTGTCCAAGAACTGCCCAGATAAAGTGTGTAGGTTGCTTAAATCCATTTATGGACTAAAGCAAGCTTCCCGAAGTTGGAACATAAGATTTGATGAGTCAATCAGATCTTATGACTTCGTTAAGAACGAAGATGAGCCTTGTGTGTACAGGAAGGTAAGTGGGAGCGCTATCACCTTTTTGGTGTTATATGTGGATGACATCCTCATCATTGGGAATGATGTAGGAATGCTATCCACAGTAAAGACTTGGTTATCTAGACACTTCTCCATAAAGGACTTAGGGGAAGCATCCTATATCTTGGGGATTAGAATCTATAGAGATAAATCCAAGAGGATGCTTGGCTTGTCCCAGTCCAGGTACATAGAAACCATTCTCAAAAGGTTTGGCATGGAAAATTCCAAAGGGCAAACATGAATATGATACCTTATGCCTCAGCAATAGGGTCTATCATGTATGCCATGCTATGTACTAGGCCTGATATAGCGCATGCTCTGAGTGTCACGAGCAGGTATCAGGCGGATCCAAGCTTGGAGCACTGGAAAGTAGTAAAGTGTATCCTTAAGTACTTGAGAAGGACTAAGGATCTTTTACTAGTATATGGAGGTAATAGCCTTAAGGTTGAAGGCTTCACTGACTCAAGTTTTCAGTCTGATGTCGATGATAGCAAGTCGAATTCAGGGTATGTGTACACCTTGAATGGAGGAGCAGTGTACTGGAAGAGTTCCAAACAAAATACCACTGCTGACTCGACCACAGAAGCGGAGTACATTGCTGCATTAGATGCAGCAAAGGAGGGAGTCTGGGTGAAGAAGTTCATCACAGATTTGGGAGTCGATACAGATAGCGACAAGTCGACTTCCTTATATTTCGACAACTATGGGGTGATTACTCAAATAAGGGAACCCGGGTCTCATCAGAAGTATTCTGAGGAGGTTCTAGCTTATAAGAGAGATTGTAACCCGAGGAGATGTAGTAGTGGAAAGAGTTCCATCCGAAGATAACATTGCAGATCCACTGACAAAGCCGTTGTCTCAGATTGTCTTTAAGCGTCACAGGAGTCTGATGGGGATCAGACACATAGGTGATTGGCTTTAGGTCAAGTGGGAGATTGCTAGTCATAGGTGCCCAGCAAGCCAATCACGTGAGTGATGACACGTGTGACTTGATACAGAATCTTTTTGCTTATTATATTTTGGCGTATATCACTTTATAACTATTGCATAAATGAATATATATATTATGATGTCCTTGGATTTGTGCAATGGGAATCGGATCGTGATGAGATCACGATAATGAGATCGATTCACCTTTAAACATATATCCTAAATAATCCCGGTCATAGGTTACTCGAGAGGGACATTGTGATAACCGGATAGACTGGTGTACTGTATACCCGTCCATATGATGGATGCAGCTGGTCTCATAGCTGCTCGTGTAGGGACACTAGGGATATAGTACAGGTGCTCATTGGAGAATGAGTTCACTGATTGATCCGCTTACGGAATGCTAGATGGTTGATGATGCCTTGTTGTCAGATAGCGATTCCGTAGTCCTAATGGTGTATCTGGTCCTTAGACTTGAGACACCAAGGATGTCCTGTATGAGTGCTCCACTCTTTGATACCAGACTTATAGGTTTGGCTGTCCCCATATCTAGTACAGCTGGTCATTGGGAGTGGTAGTCGACCTTACGAGGGCTATTGAGTGTTAATAGAGGATCATCCACTCTCGGCGTCATGAGAGGAATATCCCATGTGTTCTTGCTCAGACAAATCCCTGGCTAGGGTCATTTGGGTTGAGAGAGAAAGAGTTCTCCGGGAGAATCCGATTAGAGCGAGACTCGAGTAGAAACCGTATGGGTCTGACAGCACCATACTCGATATACGGTCTCTGGGATATTAGATGGATGAGGGACTATAGGTACATGGTAACTGAGGACAGACAGGTCCAATGGATTGGATTCCCCTATATCGTCTGGGGACTACGGCGTAGTGGCCTAGTACGTCTGTAGTCGATGAGTCAAGTGAATTATTACAGAGATAATAATTCACTCAGTCAGAAGGAGTTCTGACAGGTATGACTCACTACCAGCTCGATATTGGGCCTAGAGGGTCACACACATATGGTAGGCATTGCGATGAGTAGAGGTTCGGATATGAGATATCCGACGGAGCCCTTATCTTATTGGATGCAGATCCAATACCCACTAGGGAAGGACCCATTAGGGTTAGACACGGGATCTCTATAAATAGGAGGGATTCACAGCCTCATAGGCTAGAGTCTTTGCTTGCCTTTCCTATTCTCCTCTCTCTCTCCACCTCAGAGTAGGCCTGGAGTTTTGAGGAGCATCGTCGCAACCCTGCTGTGTGGATCACCGCTAGAGAGGAGGACGCTTGACCTCCTTCACCCTCTCCTAAGGATCTGCAAGGAAACATGGATATACGATCTCCCTAGGTAACACAATCTCTATACGCAGTTTTGTGTTTTGCGGATTTTGCGCACCAATCTTCGCACGACGACGAACATCTTTTTGGGAATCGGGGATTTTGTTTTCTTTTTCTTCCGCTGCGCATATGATGTTGCCCCCAATGATTTCCCAACATCCTCCTCTCTAGCGGTGATCCACATAGCAGGGCTATGACGACGCTCCTCAAAACTCCAGGTTTGCTCTAAGATTGAGAGGGGGAGGAGAATAGGAGAGGCAATCAAAGGCTCTAGCCTATGAGGCTCTGAATCCCTCCTATTTATAGAGGCCCCCTATCAAAACCTAATGGATCCTCCCCTAGTGGGTATTCGATCTGCATCCAATTACCCAAGTCTTTTAGATTAGTGGATCTCTATCCAATAATCTCTCATGGGATCTTATTGGATCTCGTCCATGGGATCCAATAATTCAAGGGCTTATTTGATATCTAATAAGACAGGGGCTCTAGCGGATATCTCATATCCGAACCTCTACTCATCGCAATGCCTACCATATGTGTGTGACCCTCGAGGCCCAATATCGAGCTGGCCGTGAGTCATACTTGTCAGAACTCCTTCTAACTTAGTGAATTATTATCTCTGTAATAATTCACTCGACTCATCGACTACGGACATACTAGGCCACTACGCAGTAGTCCCCAGATGATACAAGGGAATCCAATCCATTAGACCTATCTGTCCTTAGTTACCATGTACCTATAGTCCCTCATCTATCTAATATCCCAGAGACCATATATCGAGCATGGTGCTATTAGATCCATACGGTTTTTACTCATGGTTTCTACTCGAGTCTCGCTCTAATCGGATTCTCTCGGAGAACTCTTTCTCTCTCAACCCGAATGACCATGACCAGGGATTTGTCAGAGCAAGAATACATGGGATATTCCTCTTATGATACCGAGAGTGGATGATCCTCTATTGACACTCAATAGCCCTCGTAAGATCGATTGTCATTCCCAATGACCAACTATACTAGATCTGGGATATCCAAACCTATAAGTCTGATATCAAAGAGTGGAGCACTCATACAGGGCATCATTAGTGTCTCAAGTCTAAGGACCAAATACACCACTAGGACTATGGAATCGTTGTCTGATAATAAGGCATCATCAACCATTCAACATTTTAAAAGCGAATCAATCAATGAACTCATTCTCCAATGAGCACCTGTACTGTATCCCTAGTGTCCCCACACGAGCAGCTATGAGACCAACTGCATCCATCATATGGACGGGTATGCAGCACACTAGTCTATTCGGTTATCACGATGTCCTTCTCGAGTAACCTATGACCGGGATTATTTAGGATCTGTGTTTAAAGGTGAATCGGTCTCATTATTGTGATCTCATCACGATCTGATTCCCATTGCATGGATCCAAGGACATCACAATATATATATATATATATATATATATATATATATATATATATATATATATATATATATATATATATATATGCATATATGCAATAATCAATATAAAGTGATAAATGCCA
The DNA here is from genome assembly GCF_036884655.1 of Musa acuminata AAA Group. Taxonomy (NCBI): domain Eukaryota; kingdom Viridiplantae; phylum Streptophyta; class Magnoliopsida; order Zingiberales; family Musaceae; genus Musa; species Musa acuminata. The sequence goes on along the minus strand of NC_088343.1, from coordinate 25,448,388 downwards.
AAATATAATAAGCAAAAAAAGATTTCATGTCAAGTCACACGTGTCATCACTCACGTGATTGGCTTGCTGGGCACCTATGATTAGCAAGAACTAATTGGGTCACTAATGACCTATGAGATGACTTGTAAAGCTTATGAAGAGCTCGAGGACACCCTTCTAAAGAACAGGAAGGATATAGTACTAGGAACCCAAGAAGACCACTTGAAAGAAAACTCAAGTGATGAAGACTTTGATGATGATTTTGCACTCTTGACAAGAAAGTTCAAAAAATTCATAAAAAGGAATAAATTTAAAAATGACACTAAAAATAAATTTGAACCCAAGAAAGATCAAGTAATATGCTACAAATGCAAGAAGTCGGGACATTACAATAGCGAATGTCCCATAGCTAAGAAGAGGCAACCAAAGAAGAAGGCTCCTGAAGCAACATGGGATGACTCAAGTGCATTCGAAGAAGAGGAGCCAACCAAAACCGAGCAAGTTGCTTACTATGCACTAATAGCCATTGGAGATGAGGTGAGTAGTTTATTTGATGCAAATTTATCCTTTGATGAACTATTAAATGCTTTTCATGATTATTTGATGAATGTAAATTAATTAGTAAAAAATATAAATTATTGAAAAAAGAGCATGCTTCTCTTGTTAGTGATTTCAATAAATTAAAAGTTGAGCACAATGATAGGTTAGCTCCATGTATGAAATGTGATGAACTAGAAATACTTCAAAAGGAAAACTTATTACTCAAAGAAACCTTAAAAAAAATTGAGGTTGGTAGCAAATCCTTGAACATAATCCTTGCCAACAAGGGTCACGTTCATAGAAAAGGCGGAATCGGATTTGTGAGTAGCTCTCACCAAAATCCAACCACCTTTGTTAAAGGCTCTACTTTGCATGTTTCACCTCGAAACAAATATAACTTTTATTACAAATTTGGGTATATAGCTTATCATTATCCATTTAAGAAATGTAGTTCGCATAAATTGATTTGGATTCCTAAATGAACCATAAAGAACTCCATGCAAAATGATAAGTTAAGCCGATCGATTTTTAAGGCACCCAAGGTCAAATGGGTACCTAAAAATCATCTTTTTTTTAAGAAACATTTACCATCACAAGCTAGGAGCAAGAGATGGTACCTTGATAGTGGATGCTCAAGGTATATGACCGGAGATCCATCTTAATTCTCTAAGCTTACTAGCCTAGACGAAGGATATGTCACCTTCAGAGATAACAACAAGGGTAAAATCATTGGCAAAGGAACCATAGGTAACAAATCTAACTTCTTTATTGAAGATGTGTTATTGGTTGATGGCTTAAAGCATAATCTCTTAAGCATTAGTCAATTGTATGATAAAGAATACATCATTAGATTTGAATCCAATGCTTGCATCATTGAAAAACCACACAAAAACACATCTATGATTGTCTTAAAACAAAATAATGTATACACTATCGACATTGATGATCTTTGTAATGAAATATGTTTTTCGACTTTGAATGACGATGCTTTGCTTTGGCATATAAGATTAGGTTATGCTAGCATGAAACTAATCTCTCAAATTTCATCTAAAGAACTTGTAAAAGGAATTCCTCATATTAAGTTTGTCAAAGATAATATGTGTGATGCATGTCTACTAGGAAAATAAATAAAAGGTAGTTTCAAACTTAAGAACCAAATAAGCATCTCTAGACCTTTGCAATTGATCCATATGGACTTATTCGGACCAATTGCTACATCAAGCCTAGGAGATAGCAAATATGCATTTGTTATCATGGATGATTATAGTAGATATACATAGACTTACTTTTTGGCACATAAAAGTGATTGCTTCAGGTATTTCTCTAAGTTATGTAAACTTGTTCAAAATGAAAAGGGTTTTATGATTTCATCAATTCGAAGTGATCATAGTAGTGAATTTCAAAACCGTGATTTCTAAAACTTTTGTGAATCCAATAGATACAACCACAATTTCTTTACTTTGAGAAATCCTCAACAAAATGGGGTAGTAGAAAGAAAGAATAAAAACTTACAAAAAATAGCAATAACCATGTTAAACGAACATAGCCTACCCAAATATTTTTGGGCCGAAGCCGTAAATACAACATGCTATGTTATGAATAGGGTTTTAGTAAGACCACTACTTTCCAAAACTCCTTATGAGTTGTGGAATAACAAAAAGCCCAACATTTCATACTTTAAAGTTTTCGGATGTAAATATTTTATATTGAATGAAAACGATACCTTAGGAAAGTTTGATGCAAAATCCGATGAAGGAATTTTTCTTGGTTATTTTTTCATTTCCAAGGCATTTCGTATCTTTAACAAAAGAACTTTGGTTATAGAAGAATCAATTCATTGATTTTTAATGAAGTTTCCGAAGTTAAGAAAAATGATTTTGATGATGATCTTAATTTTGATACTTTGAATTTAAATGAATCCCCTTCTCCATCTAGCAACATGAATGCATCTTCTTCCGAAACATCCTTACCTAAGGATTGAAAGTATGTACATACTCATCCCAAGGAGCTAATCATAGGAGACACATCTAAAGGGGTTCAAACTCGTTCTTCTCTTAAGAATTTTTGTGCCAACGCCACTTTTCTCTTCCAATATAAGAAGAGTTAAATCAATTTGAGGGAAATGAGGTGTGAAAGCTTGTTCCAAGGCCAAATGACCATTTAGTTATTGGTACTAAATGGATATTTAGAAATAAGCAAGATGAATGTGGTATCGTTGTTAGAAACAATGCTAGATTTGTAGCCAAAGGTTTCAACCAAGAAGAATGTATCAATTATGAAGAAACCTTCGCTCCTGTGGCTCGATTAGAAGCCATAAGGATGCTCTTTGCCTATGCTAGTAGTAATAATTTTAAGTTATTTCAAATGGATATTAAAAGTGCTTTTCTTAATGGCTTTATTTCTAAAGAAGTTTATGTTGAACAACCTCCCGGATTTAAGAATGATAAGTTCCCCAATCATGTATGTAAAATGACTAAATCTCTCTATGGTCTAAAACAAGCTCTAAAGGCTTGGTACGAGAGACTTAGCTCTTTTCTTATTTTAAATAATTTCTCTAAAGGCAAGGTCGATACTACATTGTTTATTAAAAGTTTTAAAAATAATTTTCTTAATTTTCAAATTTATGTTGATGATATTATTTTCGGTTCCACGAATGAATCATTATATGAATCATTTGCCAAAAGTATGAGTCTAGAGTTTGAAATGAGCCTAAATAATGGTGGGAACTAACCTTCTTTTTAGGCTTACAAATTAAACAACTTAGTAATGGTATTTTTCTTAGTCAAACAAAATATGCTTTAGACTTGCTAAAAAGATTTAATATGGATAGTTCAAAGGCTATCAACACTCCTATGAGTACCTCCACTAAGTTAGACATTGACGAAAGTGGAGAAAGCTTTGATCAAAAAGCTTATAGGGGTATGATATGTAGTTTACTATATACCTCACCACAACCATACCAGATATCATGTTTAGTGTAGAACTTTGTGCTAGGTTTCAATCTAATCCTAAGATATCTCATCTTAAAGCAGTTAAAAGAATTCTTAGATATCTTAAAGGAACCACTAATTTATGATTATGGTATCCAAATATGAGAACTTTGAATTAATTGCTAATGCTGATGCGGATTTTGCTGGTTGTAGAATAGATAGGAAAACTACATCCGAAACATGTCAATTCTTAGGACATTCACTTGTCTCTTGGTCTTCCAAGAAGCAAAACTCGATTGCACTATCCACAACCGAAGCCGAATACATAGCGGCTAGTGCATGTTGTACACAAGTTATATGGATGAAAAATATATTGGAAGATTATAAAATTTACCTTAAGAATATTCCTATAAAATATGATAATACAAGTGCAATATGTTTAACAAAAAATCCTATTTAACACTCTATAACTAAACGCATTGACACTAGGCATCACTTTATACATGATCTTGTTAACAATCATGAAGTAATATCAGAGTTTATTGATATGAAACATCAATTAGCTGACATCTTTACAAAGCCTTTAAGTGAAGAATAATTTGATTTTATAAGAAGGGAGTTAGGAATGTTAAATTATTCGAATGTATGAATTTGTTGTATTTCTTTTCCAGACTATCATTCTCTTAATGTATTCCATGAATGGGGCTTCAATAACTCTATTTCGTTTTTATCTTTCTTGACATGAAGTTTACTCCATACCCTTGCTCCATTACTAATGATTTTTGATACACTTAATCACTTCATAGATTTCATTGACAAATACATCTCTCACGGATTTCACTCTTATGAATTTTTAATGAGAAATGGATTTAATGTGATGCTCTTCTCATTATGAAGGTTTATTCATGGAATTTCTTTTATCCTTCGTACGATGATTCTTTCACATGAATTCTTTAAGGAAGAATTTTTATGAATTTTTTTGTATGAGCTGAACACTTGTAAGAGTGAGGATTTGATTTCATATAAATATCTTGATCCTTTTCATGAATCCCTTCTCCTTATGAAAATTATAGTATGATTTAATAAAACTCTTTTATTGTTTTTGACTTGATTCAAATCATTTTACAAAGTTGGTTCTTAATGGATTTCCTCCTTACTTTCCTTCTTCATGCAAAGTTTTGATGAAAAAAAGAGGGGAGAAGTTGATGGAATCTATCTCTTTAATGTTTATAACTTTTGATGTTGAGAACTTTTGAATGATACCATGCAATGATACAATATCGATTGGATAAACTAGTGTGAAACTTGCATGAATTTTTACCATACTTGCATTGTTGAATTATCCTCTTTTTTATTGATGACAAAGGGGGAGAAATAATATCAAAATGTGGTAAATTGATGATAATGTATGCAATGTATCTTATCATAAATGCTTATATGCTTATCATTTGAAACATATTGAAATATGGCATGATTACTTACAAATATTTTAATTCTTAGTATCATGCTTGATTTCGTATCAAATTGATAAATGTCTTTCATTATAAGATATCATGAGCTTAACTTGCCATCTTGTCATAGAATGATGACTTACTATCTTGCTAAATTTCATATTCGAAATTCGTATCAATGATGATTATCATTGGATTTGAATATGGATGTCATGCCTTGACATCATTTTGACAAATGCATGGTATCATATTTAGAATTGATAAATCATGATAAGTATCATGATGTGCATATTCATAAGTTTAAATGAACTTAACTTATCAGTTTGATACTTGAATTCAAAGTCCTTGAATTCAAGAATGTCTTTTCCAAGTATGGCATATAGATGGGGGGGAGGGGGGGTTAAGGTTAACTCATCATCAATTAATTGTCATCATAAAAAAGGGAGAGATTGTTGAATCTCGGATTTTGATGATGAAATCAATTGTAAATTGTTTGATCTAATCTATATGCTGAGAAAAGTGTGTAGGATTAACTACAATAGCAATAAGACATAAAGCATATGTTTTGACGGAGTCAAGATCGAGATCTCGTTGGGAGTTCAAGAGTTCGCCGGAAGTCCGGACATTCATCGGAAGTTCTACCGAAACCAACCGAGAAGTTCAGGAGCTTGCCAAAGAAGCTCATCAGAACTCGCTAAGAAGATCATCGTAAAGTCAAAGAGCTTGCTAAGAGTCCGCTAGAACATTGCCGGGAGTTCATCGGAAGTTCACCGAAAGCTCGCTAGAAGAGCAATTAACATACCAGAACAAGAGTGCTTTGATTATGTCTTATTTATTATAGTTAGATCAAAAATTAAGTTAGGATTGGAAGGTAATCCCACTAACTTAATTAGGAGCCAACTAGGCCCTTAATAGGGCTGAATTGGGCCGAATTGAACAGCCCATTCAGCACTTGAAATCAAGGCCGACAGTGGCATCGCTTGGAAGACCCAGTCTCCTAGGTGGTCTGGGTGATGGTACCGCCCAAACTGGGTGATGGTACCATCGGCAATTATTACTTGCCAGCGGTGGTACCGCCCCTATCAAGCGGTGGTACCGCTAGAGCTCGGTCTTCGAGCTCTGTCAAGCTGTAGTACCACCTAGACTGAGCGATGGTATCGCCCAGTGTCAGACTAGAGGCGATACTACCACCCAGTAATGGTGATGGTACCGCCAGTACTCTAGAAATCTGGGATGAAATACTTTTTGGCTCTATTTTTGAAAGTCATTGGGGCCTATAAATACCCCACCCTTTTTTGCATGAAAGGATACCTAATTGTGATTATAATCTTGAATTTTTGGGGTGTAAAAGTGCTAGAGTTTTTCTCCTCCCTCTCTTAGCTTTGTAACCATTCAAGAAAGAGGAGTAAGACTTGTAAGGGTTATCTCTTAAACTCGACGAAAGGATAAAATGCTGTAAAAGGTGGTTGGTCTTCGCCTATTGAATGAAGGTCTTTAATGTACGCCGGTGATCTTAACAGAGAAGGAATTCGAAAGTAGATGTAGGTCTCATTGATCGAACCACTCTAAATTCTGGTTTGCTTTTCCTTTGTGCAATTTACTTTACTACAAACCTCATTGAGATTCTCCTTACATTCTTACAAAAGTTTTAAGTTTAACATCTTTCCAAAATTATTTAAATCAAAATGAACTTTATACGAAAATGAAGAATTTTTCGCTGCACTAATTCACCCCCCCCCCCCCCTCTTAGTGCCGCTCTTGATCCTAACATCCTTTCCTAAGGGATTGGAAGTATATAGATGTTCATCCTAAATAGCTAATCAATAGAGGTATTTCAAAAGGTGTTCAAATTCATTCTTCTCTTAAAATTTTTTGTACGAATACAGTCATTTTATCTCAAATTGAACCTAAATGCACTAACGAGACCTTGAAAGATTATGCATGGGTTATTGCAATGCATGAGGAATTAAATCAATTTGAGAGAAATGAGGTATGAAAATTTATTCCTAGACCTAGTGACCATTTGGTAATTAGTACTAAATGGGTCTTCAGAAATAAGCAAGATGAACTTGGTATCATGGTTAGAAACAAGGCTATATTAGTGGCCAAAGGTTTCAACTAAGAAGAAGGTATCAATTATGAAGAAACTTTCGCTCTTGTAGCTAGACTTGAAGCCATAAGGATTCTCCTTACCTATTCTAGTTATAATAATTTTAAGTTATTTCAAATGGATGCTAAAAGTATTTTTCTTAATGGCTTTATTTCTAAATAAGTTTATATTGAATAGCCTCCTAGATTTGATAATGCTAACTTTTCGAATCATGTGTTTAAGTTGAGTAAGGCTCTCTATCGATTAAAACAAGCCCCTAGGGCTTGGTATGAGAGGTTTATTTCTTTTCTTATTTAAAGTAATTTTATGAAAGGCAAGGTTGATATTAAAAATAATTTTCTTATTGTTCAAATTTTTATTGATGATATTATTTTTGGATCTTCAAATAAGTCTTTATGTGAATCTTTTGCCAATAGTATGAGCCATGAATTGGAAATGAGTTTGATGGGGGAATTAACTTTTTTCTTATGTTTACAAATCAAACAACTTAGTGATGGATTTTTTGTTAGTCAAACAAAATATACTTTAGATCTATTAAAATGATTTAATATGAATAATGCTAAGGCTATTAATACACCAATGAGCACTTCTACAAAATTAGATATGGACATTAATGGAGAATGTTTTGATCAAAAACTTTATAAGGGTATGATATGTAGTTTATTATATCTCACAGCAACTAGACCCGATATCATTTTAGTATTAGACTATGTGCTAGATTTCAATCTAATCCTAAGTAATCTCACTTAAAAGCTATTAAAAGTAATTTTAGATATCTAAAAAGAACTCATAATCTAGGATTATGGTATCCAAATTCTAAAAACTTTGAGTTAATTGCTTATGCCGATGTTGATTTTGCTATTTGTCAAATAGATAGAAAAAGCATATCCGAAACATATCAATTTTTAGGTCACACACTTGTCTCGTGGTCTTCCAAAAAATAAAACTCTGTTACATTATCTACAACCGAAGCTGAGTATATAGTGTTAGGATCAAGAGCACTAAGAGGGGGGGGGGGGGTGAATTAGTGCAGCGGAAATATTTCAGCGATTAAAACCGAAAGCTGCGTTCGTTTGATAAAAATGATTTCGATGTAAAAGCCGATTCTAAGATTACTTTAACTTAAGATTAAGCGAGATGACGTTAAAGTAAGTCTACAAAGGCAGTTTGCAGTTTATGATAAAAATCAGAATGCAAGCGTAAACTAAAATGTAACATTCGTACGATAAAACCGGTTTACGTCTAAATGTCAATTTTGAAGATACTAAACTTTGAGATATGTTTTATAAATGCGCAGAAGGCAGTTTGCAGTTATGATTGAAATCAAAACGTAAACGTAAACTGAAATGTAATGATCGTACGAAAAAGTCGATTTACGTCTAAACACAGATTCGGAAAGTTCTAAACTTAGAAACTCATTCGTAAAAGTGCAGAAGGCAGTAGCTATTTAGGAGGTTTGCAGTAAAGATAAAATGCTCAAAGTAAATGCAAACCGAGATTTAGAGTGGTTCGGTCAATCTTGACCTACTCCACTTTTGGCTTCCTCCACCGACGAGGTCACCGACGTCAACTAGAGGCCTTCCTTCAATAGGCGAAGGCCAACCACCCTTTTACAGTTTCACTCCTTTTGACGGGTTAGGAGACAACCCTTACAGAAATTTTCTCTTCTCTCTTTACAACTCAAAACTTTGAAGAATAGAGGGAGGAGAACTTTTGGCCTTTACAACAATTTTGAGCTCTAAGAATCACAGAAAGATGTCAAGATTTTGAGTGTTAGTTGCTACCTTTCAGTGCTGAATGGGTGGGGTATTTATAGGCCCCAACCCAGTTCAAATTTGGAGCTCAAAACTGTCAATTCCTGGAATTCCGGGATCAGGCGGTTGCACCTCTTGATTGGGGCGGTTGCACCGCTTGGCAGAGCTCGAAGACTGAGCCTCTAGGCGGTGCCACCTCTGTCAGGGGCGGTTGCACCTCTCTGCCAGAGCTCGAAGACCGAGCTTAGGCGGTTGCACCTCCTGACTGGGGCTTTCACCGCCTGCCAGAGCTCGAAGATTGAGCTCAGGCAGTGCTACCTCCTGTCAGGAGAGGTTGCACAGCCCAGTCTCGCTCGGAGACTGAGCCCAGGCGGTGCTACCTCTTGGCTGGGGCGGTTGCCCCGCCCAGTCTCCCTGGGAGACTTAGCCCAGGCGGTGCTACCTCCTGGCTTGGGCGGTTGCACCTCCCACAGCAATCAGGGTCCGAATAGGTAGATCCATTCGGCCCAATTTGGGTTTTTCAGGGGCCCAATTGCCCCAAGATTAAGCTAATGGGATCACCTCCCATTTCCAACTTAATCATTGTGCTAACTACGATAAATCCTAAGACAATTTCTGCAGCTTGCTCCGGTGCGTCAATCGCTTCTTCCGGCGAGTTTTCGGCGAACTTCCGTCGATCATCCGATGAACCCTCGGTGATGCTCCTGCGGACTTCCAGCAAACTCCTGGACTTGTGACGATCCACTTGGCGAGTTCCGATGAGCTTCTTTTGTCAAGCTTATGGACTTCTCGGATTTGTTCCCGCAGAACCTCCGACGACTGTCCGAACTTCCGTCGAACTCTCGAACTCCCAACGTGATCATTGTCTTGACTCCGGTGCAACTCCTGCTGCATGTCTAACTTTCATCGTAGTTAATCCTGCACACTTATCTCAACACATAGATTAGACAACAAATGACAATTGACTTCATCATCAAAATCCGAGATTCAACAATCTCCCCCTTTTTGATGATGACAATCAATTGATAATGGAGTTAACCTTAACTCCCCCTGTCTATATGCCTTACTTGAGATAAGTCATTCTTGAATTCAAAACCTTAAGAATTCAAGAGACATATTGATAAGTTAAAATCATTCGAAATTATCAATATTCCCATCATGATTCCTATCATGATGTATCTCTCTGAAGATGATGTCAAGGCTTGACATTCATTTTCAAATTTTACATTACAAGTTTGAATGATGGTAATAGTAACAATTCATCATATTGTTAGATATCAGCATGTAAAACTGTGAAGTATGATTTTGATATCATTTCATGATGTATACATTTCAAGTACACATTTCAAATATTTTAGCAAGTATTGCAATTCTATATATGGCACCTGTTCATATATCTCTTGATGATGCAGACATGGCATAATCATAGCATCAGTGTTTATAGCATCAATTCATATATTTCTCCCCCTTTGTCATCAACAAAAAGCATGGTAGATGTGATACTAGGAGAACAATATAAGCAAGTTATCAAGCATATAAAGGAAGGCATGATACGTATAATGCTTTGAATACTTCTTCTCCTTTTTTTTGTTATAATCCTTTGTGCATGAAGGAGGAAAGTCATTTTATCAAATCCATTTCGGAAAAAATATTTTTCATGAGAGTGTATTTGATTTTTATCATTCCAATTGTTAAGCGAATCCGAAAATGAGATGAATTCTTTCATGCATTTGGACAAGATTATGCTACAGTTTTCCAAATACAATTATGAAGACAAAACATTTCAACACATGGCAATCAAGTGATTTGATCATTCAATAAAGTTCGAAAAATAATTTTGACTAGTTTATCTATTCGGACACATCAATATTCCTAATTCTCTTCTTTTGAAATCAAATTGTTCTTTACTTAGAGGTTTTGTAAAAATGTCAGCTAGTTGATGTTTAGTATCAATGAACTCTATGGTTATGTCATGATTAGTAACATGATCTCGTATAAAGTGATGTCTAATATCAATGTGTTTTGTTCTTGAGTGTTGTATAGGATTCTTAGTCAAGCATATTGCACTTGTGTTATCACATTTAATGGGAATATTTTTAAGATTAACTTTGTAATCTTCTAAGGTGTTTTTCATCCATACAACTTGTGCACAGCATGCACTTACTGCAATATATTCAGCTTCGGTTGTTGATAGTGCAACCAAGTTTTGTTTCTTAGATGACTAGGAAACAAGGGCATGTCCTAAAAATTGATATGATCCTGATGTGCTTTTTCTATCTAGTTTACAGCCAGCAAAGTCCACATCAGCATAAGCAATTAACTCAAAATTCTTTGATTTTGGGTACCATAATCATAGATTTGTGGTACCATTAAGATATCTAAGTATTCTTTTAACTGCTTTGAGATGAAATATCTTAGGGTTTGATTGAAATCTAGCACAAAGTCCTACACTGAACATGATGTCTGGTCTGATTGCAGTGAGGTAAAGTAAACTTCCTATCATACCCCTATAAGTTTTTTGATCGAAGCTTTCTCCACTTTCATCAATTTCTAACTTAGTGGAGGTGCTTATAGGAGTGTTAATAGCCTTTGAGTTGTTCATATTAAACTTTTTTAATAAATTCATAACATATTTAGTTTGACTAATAAAGATGTCATTGCTTAGTTGTTTGATTTGCAAGCCTAAGAAGAATGTTAATTCTCCCATTAAGCTCATTTCGAATTCAAGACTCATAGTTTTAGCAAAAGATTCACAAAGAGATTCATTCGTAGAGCCAAAGATAATATCACCAACATAAATCTAAACAATGAGAAAATTATTTTCAAAATTCTTAATGAACAATGTAGTATCAACTTTGCCTTTTGTGAAATTATTTTCGATAAGAAAAGAACTAAGTCTCTCATAACAAGCCCTTGGGGCTTGTTTTAAACCATAGAGAGCTTTAGTTAATCTAAACACATGATTAGGGAGGCTATTATTTTCAAATCCAGGAGGTTGTTCAACATAAACTTCTTCGGAGATAAAGCCATTTAGAAAAGCACTTTTAACATCCATTTGAAACAGTTTAAAATTATTACTACTAGCGTAGGCAAGGAGCATCCTTATGGCTTCCAATCGAGCCACAGGAGCGAAGGTTTCTTCGTAATCGATACCTTCTTCTTGGTTGAAACCTTTGGCCACTAATCTAGCCTTGTTTTTAACCACGATACCATTTTCATCTTGCTTGTTTCTGAAGACCCATTTAGTACCAATAACTAAATGGTCATTTGGCCTAGGAACAAGCTCCACACCTCATTTCTCTCAAATTGATTCAATTCATCTTGCATTGCGAAAATCCATGAATCATCTTTCATGGCTTCGTCAACACATTTGGGTTCAATTTGGGAGAGAAAGGCGACGTTCGCACAAAATTTTTTAAGAGAAGATCGTGTTTGAACCCCCTTTGATGTGTCTCCTAAGATTAGCTCCTTAGGATGAGCATCTACATACTTCCAATCCTTGGGTAAGGATGTTTCGGAAGTGGATGCATCCAAGTTGCTAGTTGGAGAAGGAGTTTCATTTAAATTCAAGGAATCAAAATTAACATCATCGTTAAAATTATTTTTCCTGATTTCGGAAATCTCATTGAAAACAACATGAATGGATTCTTCGATAATTAAAGTTCTTTTATTGAAGATACGAAAGACTTTAGAAACCGAAGAATAACCAAGAAAAATTCCTTCATCGGATTTAGCATCAAATTTTCCTAAGTTATCCTTTTCATTCAAGATAAAACACTTACACCCAAAGACTTTAAAATACGAAACATTGGGTTTTTTGTTGTTCCATAACTCATAGGGAGTTTTGGTTAGTAGAGGTCTTACTAGAACTCTATTCAAAATATAGCATGCAGTATTTACGGCTTCGGCCCAAAAATATTTGGGTAGGTTGTGTTCATTCAACATGGTTCTTGCCATTTCTTGTAAATTTCGATTTTTTCTTTCTACTACTCCATTTTGTTGAGAATTTCTAGGAGCAGAGAAATTATGGTTGTATCCATTGAGTTCACAAAATTCCTGAAAATCATGGTTTTGAAATTCACCACCATGATCACTTCTAATTGACGAAATCATAGAACCTTTCTCATTCTGAACAAGTTTACAAAACTTGGTAAAATATCTAAGGCATTCACTTTTCTGTTTTAAGAAGTAAGTCCATGTGTATCTGCTATAATCATCCACAATGACGAAGGCGTATTTGCTACCTCCTAGGCTTGATGTGGAGATTGGTCCGAACAAGTCCATATGGATCAATTGTAAGGGCCTAGAGGTGCTTACTTGATTCTTAGATTTGAAACTACCCTTAATTTGTTTACCTAATTGGCAAGCATCACATACATTATTTTTGATGAACTTGATATGAGGAATTCCTCTTACAAGTTCTTTAGATGATATTTGAGTGATTAGTTTCATGCTAGCATGACCTAATCTTCTATGCCATATCCAAGCATCCTCATTCAAAACAGAAAAGCATATTTCATTACACAAATCATTGATGTCAATAGTGTATACGTTATTTTGTTTCAATGTAATCATAGATATGTTTTTGTGTGATTTTTCAATGATGCAAGCATTAGATTCAAATCTGACAATATATCCTTTATCACATAATTGACTAATGCTCAAGAGTTATGTTTTAAACCATCAACTAACAAAACATCTTCAATAAAAAAGTTGGATTTGTTACCTATGGTTCATTTGCCAATGATTTTACCCTTGTTGTTGTCTCCGAAGGTGACATAGCCTTCGTCTATGCTAGTGAGCTTAGAGAATTGAGATGGATCTCCGGTTCAGATTCAGGTTGAGGGGGATCAGTTCTTCTTGGCATTCTAACCCAGTTACCGTTTCTATAAAAACATCTTAATCGGTGAAGTAGATTTTTATTAATTATGCTAAATCTATCTACTTTTATTACTTCTTCTTCCGGTGGTATTAGAATATCGTAAGCTTTCATTATTCTAGTTATTATACCACCATATGGGAGCATCATGTCTTTCTTAGATAGTTCTAAGATGTTTTGTTGGATAAGATAACCAAGACAGATGTCATGTCCTTTCATGATCAAATACATAGTTCCTAATTCTAATTGGCTTACTTCATCATGATGGTATTGTTTAGGGAGAATGATGCTAGTTAGGATATGATGAAGTACCTTAGTGTTTAGAGGCAATAGATGTTCACAACTTTTAGGAACAAATGCTAAGTTGGGATTGGCAAAAATTGTTCCTAAGGCTTCAACATATGTTGTTCCAACAGTTTCATCATCCCATGATCCTCTAAAGTAAAGTCCTCTACTTTTCATGGGAATGCCTATCATGTCACAAATGAATCTATCCGTAATTGAGATGTGTTGTCCTAAAAGATAGGTGAACATTCTTTCTTCTTCATCTACTTGTATGTTGTTGTAAAACAATCTAACAAGTCTTGGATAGATGGGTTCATTAATTTACAAAATTGGAAGTAGATCTAAGTTTGCAAACCATTGGATTGTCTCTAAGTTTCTTAGTTCATTTAAATCTACGTATTTTCCCTTATTGACACTCCTAAGTTCGAAAGAGGAAAATTTTTCAGCATGATATTTTGAATCGAAAAGGGTGAGATCAAAATCTTCTACTAATCTCCTCTTTCCTTTGTCCCTTGAGGATCTTCTAGATCCCATAACTACTGCTGTTTAGAAGAATAGTGATGAGCAAGAGTAAATGAATCAAAAAATAGAGTTTAAGGGCTTTTTAGAGAGTACCTTAGTGAGATCTTCAAGAGAGGGAAGGGTTGTTGATGTTTTGCTTCGAAATGAGGGGTATTTGGGATGCTAAGATGGGAGAAATGGGGATGGAGGAGGCTTGGAAGAGTAGAGGAGGGAAGGGAGTGAGTTGGGGTCGGTTTCACCGCCGGCCCTAGCTTGGGTTAAAAAGGGCAGAGTTGCGGGGGATTGCACCTCTGGCTGGAGCGGTGCAACCGTGACAACCGGAGGTGCTACCTCCAGCTGGGGCGGTGCCACCGCCTACAGGCGATGAGCACTTGTTCTGATCAGTGTGATCTGATCTGAGAGTTTTTTGTCTTGAGAAGAATTTTCATTCAGAGCAATCAACTTTACTTACGTAATTACGTAAGAGTTTTCATTTTAAGGCAAGGACTTTTGCATGATCAAGATAGATCGTTTAACGTGTATACTCTCAATGTCGTATACATGTTTGTGATAGTTTGTTCAAGTTGGTAAGCCTTGCAAGTTCATGAGAGACTTAGTCACTTCATGATACAGAGTTGGATTCGAAGGTTATGAATGGATGAAATTGATGGGTTTGAAAATCCAAGGGATATGTGAATTTGGGAATCATACGTTTCTAATTCTGAAAAGTCAAATAAGGTTGTATCTAAATCGCATTTGTGATTTTAAATTTATAATCTCCATCTGTAATTTAGGCTAGAGAGCATTGCGAGTTCCTCTTTGGATCTTGGGTCATGAATATCGAGAATCAAGGAGCAGAATATCATTTCTTGCTCCAGCCTAAAATTTTTATGTTTTTAATGTTTTTACAGGAAGGGATGATTTTTAGGTACCCATTTGCTTTTGGGTGCCTCACAAATAGATCTACATTGTCTATCATGTTGCATAGAATTTATTAAGGTTCCTTTAGGAACCCAAATCAATTTGTTTGGACTAATATTCTTGAATGGACAATAATGCGTCTTGTGTCCAAATTTGCAACAAAAGTTGCATTTGTTTTGGTGTCGAACATGTAAGATGGTGCCTATTATGAAGGTGGTTGGATTTTGGTGAGAACTTCTCACAAATCCAATTCCACTTCTTTTGGGAACGTGACCCTTGTTTGCAAGGATCATGTTCAATGACTTGCTAGCAACCTCGAATTTCTTCAAGGTGTCCTTAAGTAGCAAGTTTTCCTTTTGGACAGTTTCTAGATCATGGCATTTTATGCATGAGCTTAAACTATCATGATATTCAGCTTTTAACTTATCGAAATTACAAATAAGACTATCATACTCCTTTTTTAGCAATTTATATTTTCTACTAATTGTCTTACATTCATTAAATAATTCATGAAAAGCATTTAATAATTCATGATAAGGTAAATCTGCATCAATTAAATTCGTTACCTCCTCTCCAATGGCCATTAAGGCGTAATGAGCAACTTGCTCGGTGTTGGACTCCTCTTCTTCGGATGCGCTCGAATCATCCTATGTTGCTTTGAGCGCCTTCTTCTTTGATGTTCTCTTTTTGACTTGGGGACAATCACTCTTGTAGTGTCCCAGCTTTTTGCACTCATAGCAAATAACTTGGTCCTTCTTGGGTTCAAGTTTATTTTTTGTGTCATTCTTAAACTTGTTTCTTTTAATGAACTTTTTAAATTTTTTTGTTAGAAGTGCCAAGTCATCATCACAGTCCTCATCACTTGAGTTTTCTCTCAAGTGGTCTTCTAAAGTTTTAAGTGTCATATCCTTCCTGTTCTTTGGAAGGATGTCTTCTTGCTCTTTATGAGTTTTGCAAGTCATCTCGTAGGTCATTAATGACCCGATTAGTTCTTCAAGAGGGAAGTTGTTTAGATCTTTCGCCTCTTGAATAGCAGTGACTTTAGGATCCCAACTTTTAGGAAGGGATCTTAGAATCTTATTTATGAGCTCAAAATCCGAAAAACTTTTTCCAATTCCTTTTAGTCCGTTGACGACATCCGTGAAACAGGTAAACATGTCGCCGATAGTCTCACTCGGTTTTATCCGGAAAAGTTCAAAAGAGTGTAACAAAAGATTGATTTTTGACTCTTTCACTCTACTTGTGCCTTCATGAGTCACTTCGAGTGTGTGCCAAATATCAAATGCGGTTTCACAAATCGAAACACGATTAAACTCGTTTTTATCAATTGCACAAAATAAGGCATTCATAGCCTTTGCATTAAGAGCGAAAGCCTTCTTCTCCAAATCATTCCAATCGATCATTGGAAGAGAAGACTTCGAAAAATCATTTTCGACAAGATTCCAAAGTTCAAAATCTATAGAAATAAGAAAGATCCTCATTCGGGTCTTCCAATAGGTGTAGTCCGTCCCATTGAACATGGGTGGACGTGTAATAGAATGGCCCTCTTGGTTTCCGGCGTAAGCCATCTCTCTTGGGTTTTAATCCATTTGAGAGTTAACCCCGCTCTGATACCAATTGTTAGGATCAAGAGCACTAAGAGGGGGGGGGGGGGGAATTAGTGCAGCGGAAATATTTCAGCGATTAAAACTGAAAGCTGTGTTCATTTGATAAAAACGATTTCGATGTAAAAGCCGATTCTAAGATTACTTTAACTTAAGATTAAGCGAGATGACGTTAAAGTAAGTCTACAAAGGCAGTTTGCAGTTTATGATAAAAATCAGAATGCAAGCGCAAACTGAAATGCAACGTTCGTACGATAAAACCGGTTTACGTCTAAATGTCAATTTTGAAGATACTGAACTTTGAGATATGTTTTATAAATACGCAGAAGGCAGTTTGCAGTTATGATTGAAATCAAAACGTAAACTGAAATGTAATGATCGTACGAAAAAGTCGATTTACGTCTAAACGCAGATTCGGAAAGTTCTGAACTTAGAAACTCATTCGTAAAAGCGCAGAAGGCAGTAGCTATTTAGGAGGTTTGCAGTAAAAATAAAATGCTCAAAGTAAATGCAAACCGAGATTTAGAGTGGTTCGGTCAATCTTGACCTACTCTACTTTTGGCTTCCTCCACCGACGAGGTCACCGACGTCAACTAGAGGCCTTCCTTCAATAGGCGAAGGCCAACCACCCTTTTACAGTTTCACTCCTTTTGACGGGCTTAGGAGACAATCCTTACAGAAATTTTCTCTCCTCTCTTTACAACTCAAAACTTTGAAGAACAGAGGGAGGAGATCTTTTGGCCTTTACAACAATTTTGAGCTCTAAGAATCACAAAAAGATGTCAAGATTTCGAGTGTTAGTTGCTACCTTTCAGTGCTGAATGGGTGGGGTATTTATAGGCCCCAACCCAATTCAAATTTGGAGCTCAAAACTGTCAATTCCCGGAATTTCGGGATCAGGCGGTTGCACCTCCTGACTAGGGCGGTTGCACCGCCTGGCAGAGCTCGAAGACTGAGCCTCTAGGCGGTGCCACCTCTATTAGGGGCGGTTGCACCTCTCTGCCAGAGCTCAAAGACTGAGCTCAAGCGGTTGTACCTCCTGACTGGGGCGGTTGCACCGCCTGCCAGAGCTCGAAGACTGAGCTCAGGCGATGCTACCTCCTGTTAGGAGTGGTTGCACCGCCCAGTCTCGCTCGGAGACTGAGCCCAGGCGGTGCTACCTCCTGGCTAGGGCGGTTGCACTGCCCAGTCTCCCTGGGAGACTTAGCCCAGGCGGTGCTACCTCCTGGCTTGGGCGGTTGCACCTCCCACAGCAATCAGGGTCCGAATGGGTAGATCCATTCGGCCCAATTTTGGTTTTTCAGGGGCCCAATTGCCCCAAGATTAAGCTAATGGGATCACCTCCCATTTCCAACTTAATCATTATGCTAACTATGATAAATCCTAAGACAATTTCTGCAGCTTGCTCCGGTGCGTCAATCGCTTCTTCCGGCGAGTTTCCGGCGAACTTCCGTCGATCATCCAATGAACCCTCGGTAATGCTCCTGCGGACTTCCGACAAACTCCTGGACTTACGACGATCCTCTTGGCGAGTTCCGACGAGCTTCTTTTGGCAAGCTTATGGACTTCTCGGATTTGTTCCCGCAGAACCTCCGACGACTGTCCGAACTTCCGTCGAACTCTCGAACTCCCAACGTGATCATTGTCTTGACTCCGGCGCAACTCCTACTGCATGTCTAACTTTCATCATAGTTAATCCTGCACACTTATCTCAACACATAGATTAGACAACAAATGATAATTGACTTCATCATCAAAATCTGAGATTCAACATATAGTAGTAGGTGCATGTTATGCACAAGTTATCTAGATAAAGAACACTTTAGAAGATTATGGAATTCACTTGAAAAACATATGTATAAAATGTGATAACACTAGTATAATATGTTTAACAAAAAATCTCATTCAATACTTTAGAACTAAACATATTGATATTATGTATCATTTTATTAGAGATCATGTTAATAATCAGGACATATCTTTAGAATTTATTGATACAAAGTATCAATTAGTATATTTTTTACAAAACCATTGAATGAGGAACAATTTGATTTTATTAGAAAAGGATTAGGCATGTTAAACCTTCCAAATACATGAATTCCTTTATAAGTTTTTCAAATTTCTCGGTTTTTCATAACTTGAATTTTTATTTTAAATCGAGATCATCTCATATGAATCTTTCCTCTTTCTATTTGCAAAAGAAGTGTCTTGATTCATGGATTTTTTATCCTTTATTTAATGATCCTTCCCCATGAATAAGAATTCATTTAATGATCCTCACTCTACTCACAAAAGAAGAATTTTTATCCATGGACTTTTAGTATGTGATGATCATTTGCAAGAATAGGGATTTGATTTTTTTTTGTATGGATATCTTGATCCTTTATGATTAATCATGTCTCATTGCTATAGTAGAAGCTTGATTCAATGAAACTTAACTTTCATGAATTTGGTTCTTGATTTTTCATGGAGAATAAATTCCTCCCTTACTCTTCTTCCTCTTCTTCTTATTTTTATAATAAAGGAAGAAAGAAACTTGCATATCTCAAAAAGAACCAAAAAGCTCTTACACATCTAAAGTAAAAATGCTAACTTGCCTATTTCAAAAAACAAAAGCAGTTATCATGCAAAGTTTTTGCTTAACTTCTCATTTTTGCTAGCTTGGATAAATTGGTGTAAAACTTTCTTGAATAGTTTAAAATACTTATATTTTTAAATCATTTTTCTTTTTGTTGATGACAAAGGGGGAGAAATAATGAATGTTTGGTATCATGAATGCTTTAATAGCATGGGAGAAATGATGAATGTTTTGTATCATGATGAAAATGTTGATTTAATATATGAAATGATAAATGCTTAAAAATTTTTAAAGTTATACCCAAAATGATGTATCATGAATGCTTTAGTATCATGCATGGGAGAAATTATGAATATTTGGTATCATGATCAAAATGTTGATTTAATGCATGAAGTAATAAAAATTTTAATGTCTTAGCATTATAATGAAATGTAAGATTTTGAAATTGTACATGTTTTAATTTGAAACTATAATGATGCATAAACATATGAAATTTTGATTTGATATATTGCATTCAATCCTTGTGATCAAAATTGTTTCACTTGAATTCAAAGGTCATGATTCCTTTTAAATTTAAGTTTGCTTATCTCAATATAGCATATAGATAGTGGGAGTTAAGGTTAACTCCATCATCAATTGGTTGTCATCACCAAAAAGGGGGAGATTATTGAATCTCAAATTTTGATGATGAAATCAATTGATTTAATCCATATATTAAGATAAGTGTTACAGGTTTAACTATGATAATGAATAAGATATAAAGCAGATGTTAGGCCGGAGTTAAAGATCGGACATTATGACGAAGATTCGGATGATGTGCCAGAAGATCACTAAAAGTTCATCGGGAGTTCACCAAGAGTTCGTCGAGAGTTCATTGAGAGTTCGTCGGGAGCTCACCGAGAGTTTGTCGGAAGTTCACTGAGAGTTCATTAGGAGCTTGCCGAGAGTTCATCAGGAGTTCGCCAAGAGTTCGTCGGGAGTTCGCCAAAGCGTGCCAAAAGTTCATCGAAAGTTTATTGAGATTCACCGGAAGAACGATTGACATATCGGACAAAGATTACTTAGTTAATGTCTTAATTATCATAGTTAGAACTTAGATTGAGTTAGGATTGGGAGATAATCATACTAACTCAATTAAGGGCCAATTGGGTCCAAAACAGGACTAAGTTGGGCTAGATGGAAGGCCCACTCGGCCACATAGAGCCTTACTAGGCGATGGCACCGCCTAATGGGTGGTGGAACTGCTTGAGGCTCAGCCTCCCAAGTGGTCTGGGCGATGGTACCGCCTAGACTAGGTAGTAGTACAACCGCCAATTAATACTGCCAAGCGATGGTACCGCTAGAGCCCAGTCTTCAATGCTCTATTAGGTGGTAGCACCTCCAGACTGGGCGGTGGTACCACCCAGTGTCAGAGTGTTAGGCGGTGGTACTGCTCAATACTAGCGATGGTACCGCCAGTACCCCAAAAATCTAGGATGAGATACTTTTTGGCTCCAATTTTGAAACCTTTAGGGCCTATAAATACCTCACTCCTTTCTATATGAAAGGGTAACAAAAAGAGCAGAAAAGTATGAAATAATATTTAAGTGTTGGGGTATAAAAGTATTGTAAAAGTACTAAGAGTCCTCTTTTTTCAGCCTTGTAATCATTAGAAAAGAGGTGTGAGGCTTGTAAGGGTTGTCTCTTAAACCCGTGAAAAGGAGAAAGCTTTGTAAGAAGGTGGTTGGTCTTCCCCTATTGAAGGAAGACCATTAGTGGACATCGGTGACCTCGATAGAGGAGGAATCGGAAGTGGACGTAGGTCATAATGATCGAACCTCTATAAATCTAGTGTGTTCTTTTCTTACTACTTTCCTTCATTACTTAGCTGCACTCTACACTTTACATTTACTCTAAATCATTACTTTCATTACTGTCTTAAATGGACTTTGTCGAAACAATTTTATCGAATAAAATTTTTTAAATCAACATAATTTTTATCGCTGTACTAATTCACCCCCCCTCTCTTAGTGTCATATTGATCCTAATAAAAATAGCCTCAACGTTGGCCCAATGGGCCCCTAATTGAGGTGTATTGGTTACACCCAAAACTAACTCAATTAGACCTAACTAACTCAATCTAGACATAATCGATTACAAGCGTGAACCCTATGTTGTCGGGCATGTAATTGGTTCATCCAATGCTTCGTCCAATCCTTCGGTGCTTCATATAATCCTTCGACGTATTGCCCAATCGGCATGTTGACCTCCCGTAACTTCCAATCTCCTTGGTACAATGTCCGATCCTTCGGCTCGATGCCTGAACACATGGCACGAAATCCTTCCAGCACGTCAACCATTCCTCCAGCTCGACGTCCAATCTTCTGACATATTCTATTTCGGCCCAACATCTTATTCTTCCTGCTTTAATCGAATTGTCTTTCCTTGATCGAGATTAGTCCTACATCACTTAAATGCACATTAGATCATAACCTCAACAATTGATTTCATCATCAAAATCCGAGATTCAACATAAAGAACATGGTTTTCATTAACATCTTTATTTTGAGTTTAATCAGGTAACTATAAGTTTAATTTATTATAAAATAATGATCGTATAAATTATCGTATTGATAATATATTTTGGAAAATATATTTCGAATGATATCATTATCATGAGCTAAAATGTGAATGTATATATTTTATAAGCATAAAAATATATGAATTATAATAAAAATATCTTATATGCATGTATATATAATGACATATGATGTAAGAGTGCCCACATTTTCTATAACATACGGTGTGAGAGTGTACAAATATATTATAATGTGCAATGCACCTGTATACTATGATTACGTGTTATGTGGGAGTACATATATGTATCATGATGTACGGTGTGAGAATATACATATATATTATAATGATACATGGTGTGAGAGTACACGCATATAATATGACATGCAGTGTAAGAGTGCACATATATTTTATGACATGCGATGTGGGAGTGTACGTATATATTACGATCACGTATGATATAGGAATGCATATACATGTTATGATATAAGGTGTAAAAGTCCAAAAATTTTCTATGCTTCTTACATGTGCACATAAGCATTTTGAATTATTTCAATGTAGAATTTTAATTTTTTAGTTTGTATATACTATATTATAGGGTTACACTTGCTAAAGAAATCATTGGATGAGGGGTTTACCATTAAATATCTTATGCTAATGATTTTAAAATATTATATATATGACATGACAATAAAGCTATAAAGGTTTATACTTGCTCAACGAATACTCACTATAGACCTTATTTGTAGGTAAAGATACTAATACCCCAAAGTGATTGGGGAGGGAAGTAAGCACGTGCAAGCTCATGCCAACGCGGATATGAATGATGACCTGTTAGTATTTTGTGCATACAACTTTTGTGGAAGCTATGTTTATGTTTTTCTTTTGGTTAGAGGTTATAATCATTTACATGTATCAAAAATATTATGTACAGAGAAAATCTTGTCATTTTGTTTAGTAAGTTAGCATATTTAAATTTTAGAATTACTTACTTTTTACTACATTCGTATTGATAGCAGTGATAAAAATTTGAAATATGATATCCTAAGTTAGTCATATATATATCCTACATTAGTCATATATATAGGGTATGAGTGGCACTAGAAGTCAGATATTCCAGCACTATCATTCGATTCGAAGAAAGCATCAAGAGTTTATAGGAAATCATATCTATTTATAAGGATGAACAAAAATACTAAGATAGATAATTAGTTGAGTCATTCACATGAAAGTATCTTATATGAAATCTTACTATAATTTTTTATTTATTGATAATCATAATTAAAATCTAATCTAATATAATCTAATAAATATCTTGTCTAATTAAATTGATCACATAATTAAAAGAAACCCACAACGTGTTCGACGTCTTACGCTCTAAAACCACATGATGCGACTTCACCCACAGTTTAGTAGAGCAACAGCAGAAAGCACAAGTGGGAAGAAAAAAGAGGTCATTTGGCTCTTTTGCCTACTTAATTCAACCCAGTAAATTACCTTGTTACATAGGGTATTAAAGTATCATCAATTACGTGTCACAATAACGACCTTATCTGAACAATTAGACCTGCTAATGGTCACACGAGATCCCAACACACGACGAGAACAGCAAACTAAACCACGTCCATCTCATCTCCTGAGACGCCTTCCTCACGTGCACGTACATCACCTTCCTTGCATTCCCGTTAGCTGCGCGAACAGCTCGTTCGCCATCGTCGTGCTCGAATTCTCCACGGATCGGCTCATGACGGGAGTCGTCGCCGCGGGCGGCTCGTCGCGTTCCCTCTGCGAAGACTCCGCGAAGACCTGGATGCTGACGGCCTTCTCCTCCTCCTTTGACTCGGTTGGCTTTGCCGCCTCCTGAGGAGGTGGGTCAGGGGGGTTGGTCTCCTGCAGCTGCAGAGCGTACTCGAGGTTCCACAGCACGTCGCCCATGGATGGCCGGTCGACCCCGTGCTCCGCCAGACACTTCTCCGCAGCCTCCACGAACTTGCCCAGGGAGTCCTTGTTGATGGTGCCGGTGAGGTTGGGGTCGATGATCTTCTCGATCAGGCCCTTCCGCTTCCACTGCAGCGCCCACTCGGCCAGGTTCACTTGCTCCCTCGGAAGGGCGGGGTTGATGGCCGGCCGTGCGCAGAGGGCCTCCAGCAGCACCACCCCGAAGGAGTACACGTCCGACTTGTCCGTCAGCTGCTGGCACCGGAAATACTCGGGGTCGAGGTAGCCGAAGCTGCCCTTCACCGCGGTACTGACGTGCGTCTGGTTCATTCCCGGCGCGTCCTTGGAGAGGCCGAAGTCGGACACCTTGGCGATGAAGTTGTCGTCCAGGAGGATGTTGGTGGTCTTGACGTCACGGTGGATGATGCCCTGGGCCGTGCCGGTGTGCAGGTAGTGCAGACCGCGCGCCGCCCCGATGCATATTTCCAGCCGCTGCTTCCACGTCAGCGACGGCAGGTTGTACCCGTAGATGTGGTCTCTGAACGGCCCGTTGGCCATGTACTCGTACACCAGGATCATCTCCGAGTTCTCGTCGCAGTAGCCGATCAGCGACACCAGGTGGCGGTGGCGCAGCTTAGACAGCATCTGGATCTCCGTCTGGAACTCGTTGATCCCCTGCTCCGACTGCGGGTTCCCTCTCTTGACCGCCACCTTCGTCCCATCATCGAGCTCGCCAAGGTACACGTTCCCGAAGCCGCCCACACCGATCACCGCATTCTGGTCGAAGTTCTTCGTCGCCGCCTGCAGCTCCGACAGGGACATGTACCGGCCGAGACCCAGCGTGGAGGAGAAGGTGTAGCCGCTCTTGTGCGACCCGTAACCCGACCCCTTGCTGGTCGTGAACGTGGAGGTGCTCGTGTGTACCGGAAGGAGCCACGAGGAGAAGCTATTCCTCCTCCGCCAGTCCTTGGGTCGCTTGTACCACTTCACCACCATCGCCCCCAGTCCGGCGAAGGCACCAAACATCATAGCGAATCCGACGGCAGCGATCGCACGCCGATTCGAGCTGCCGCCGCCTCCAGCCATGGAGCCATCGACTCCGAACTCGCCGTCCAAGCTCCCCACCGAGTTGTTCATCTTCAGAATCTCCACGCCGTTGAGCAGCGCGTCGATCCTGCCAGTGTTCTCCTTCATGGGGCCGATCTGTATGGTTATTCTGCCCGTGGCCACCGAGGCGTTCAGGACAATGTCTTTGTAGTAGGCCATCGCGAGGCCGGAGGTGAGGGTGGAGAGGTCGAGGCCTGAGACGGCCATCATCCCATTGATGTACACGTTGAAGTAGAGGTCGTTGAGCGACTTGCTGATGATGTCGCAGAAGTGCAGTCGGACGAAGTACCCGAACGAGGGGTCGACGACGAAGATCCACGTCACGTTGAAGTTGGGGCGGCCGACGCGCGCGTCCGCCATTTTCACGGCCGTGGCATGCACGGTGTTGGGCGCGATCAGGGGCGAGGTTCCCTCCGGGTACTTGATTATGCTGGGGGACACGGACACCTTCTTGGCGGTGGACTTCGATTGCAGGAATGTGTCGCTCTGATCCCACGCGCGCCCGAGCGTGTCGTTCGCGGACGTGATGACCGGCCCACCGACGTTGATCCGGTAGACCACCTGGTAACCGGAGAGCGAGAGCCCGCCGATCTGTCCGACGGGCGAGACCGTAGAGGCTGTGTCGGGGATGAGCACGTCGGGGGCGGAGACGACCTCGATGCCGTTGACGAATGCGACGGAGTTGCGGAGCGGGGAGAAACGGATGGCGAGGCGCGGATTTGTGGCGTTGACGAGGTACTCCTTGAGCACCCACTTGGTGGGGTCGTCGACGGTGAAGCTATGGAGGAGGACGAAGTCGTCGGTGTTGACGGTGAACACGGCGCTGCTGAGGTCGAAGTCGGAGCTGTTCACAGCGAAGAAGTGGAGCCTGATCCAGTGCCAACCAGGGCGGGAGAGCGTGAAGCTGTAGGAGGTCTCCTCGTGGAAGATCCTGGCTGTGAGGTAGAGCGGCGAGGGGACGCCGGGGGCGGCGGGGACGGACGCGCAAACCTCGTCGTGCGCAGCGAGGAAAGGAGTCGACTGCAAGTCCGTCTTGAATTCACGGCCGTCGGGCATGGCGGCCGTGGAGGTCGCGCCGCAGTCGATCAGGAAGTTGTCGGCGGGGGTAAAGGCCGCTGCCGACTTTTGCGCCTGCCCGGAGGTCGGCGTCGAGCAGAGGAGGAGCTGGAGGAGGAGGAAGAGGAGGAAAGGGAGGGATGCCTGATCCATTCTAATCGAAACCATGGTCATCATCTTGAGCTTCTTCTGTTACCTCCGCCGTCGCGGGCGCGTATAGTCGAACTCCTTTCCGATCCCGGAATGGGGTTCGGGAAGGTCGAGGAGAGAGAAATGGCGCTACGGGACCAAAAAATGAGTCTCTTCGTTTGTTTGACGGTCAGCTCAAAGCCTCGTGCTGCGGTTGGATCGCCATGCTATATATGGAGGCCTGACGACCAAGTCAAGTTGCAGAGAAGGAGGAGTTACTTGGCATCCTGCCATCTCTCCCATCTCAATTCCTCCCTCTTTCTTCTCGCTTCCGCTGGTGAGATATAACGTGAAACCATTGCATGGCATTCATTGCCTTTTCTACATGACGCATTAATCTGCATACTAATTAATGAAATTGCGAATGGCAGATGGTGTACGATATAAACACATTTTGTACTTGCAACCATACATAGATGGAGTACAATATAAACACATTTTTGTTCGAGCAAGATTGATTCAACTCTTGATGACCAAAAGAATAAAGACAAGTAAAAGAAAAATAATCCAAAAATAATTTTTCCTTGTAAATCAAGCTAACCAATTCCTCCTCATGGAAACTTAAATTACATTGCATTTTAACAAATAAAAATAACAGTATTTTTTGCTTTTCAATAGATGTGGTAGAGACTTTGACGAATTAGAATTTTTTACATTGTCGATAAAATTTTGCAATTCTTCAAAAAAAAAACAAAGAAGAAAACTATATTACTTGAAAATAATTACTACACCATGATCACAAAGACACACAACTAATATACCATCAAACCTTAGCGTATTTTCATGTGCACGCTTAAAAGACATTCGAAAGTCCTATAATAAGCAATTATATATTTATATATGAAGAATCATATTTTTGCTAATGCATCGTCAATTGATATGGTTATGAGTCATCATTTGCAAGAAATTGTAAGGTCTGGGGAGTTCTCGTCCGTTCTTGTTCATTCGAGCTCTCGTAGAATCCAAAATATGCGTTTCAAAGTGGAGGTGATACTTAATTCTCAATTGATCTTAATTTTCTTACTCCTTAATCATTGCGAGAATAAGTATACTCATCGATATACATATTAAAATAACTATTAGCATCTGTATCTGTCTGCAATTGTTATTTGCATATTATACTTAATAAAATATCAGCAAGAATTTTTTTATCTCATGACTTAATTCAAATTTGATTAGAAAGTTCGCTGTGATATTATTTACCATAAGATCATAATAATTAATTATATATGTGGATAAATTTTTAAAAAATCTCAAGTTTTTTTATTTTTTTTCATATAACGCCCTCTTTTTATTTTATTCTCAAAGAGTAATTTTTATTTTCTAAAAGATAATATTATTTTTAACCTTCACCTCGTTCGTCATTATCTTTGCCCCTTGTTCCTCGCTATTGTCATGCCATCATCCTTTGCCCTATGCACATTGTCCTTGGTCGTATATACTATCATGTCCTTATTTGTCACTTTGGAGGTCCTTCTGTTGGGCTGGTAGCCCATAAATTCAGCCCATAGTGGGCTTGGGTAGCCCACAGCTCACCCCCTCTTAATATAACCCTAATTGACATTAGGGGGATATGGTGGCTACGTTTTGGAGGCAGAAAAATGCATAAATAGGGCAGCAACGTGGGAGAAGAAAACAGCCACGGGATTCCAAAGAAAAGGAGGAAAACAAGGCAGAAAAGGAACAGAAAGAAAGGGAAGAAGATAAGGACAACGCAGAGAGGATGTTCTCAATCATCTAGTAGTGTTCTCATCTCAGGTTAGATCAAATCTACAGTAGACTCTTGCTGTGATTACTTGGGGAGGTTTTAGATATTGTAGGTAGTGACATGATCCTTGTATCCCAGTTATTCTCTTGTGATTGTTGCTAGGGTTTAGGGCAAGAGATTGAGATTTGTATATTCATTATTCTCATAGTGGATTATCTCTAGTTTGCCCCGTGATTTTTACCCTTCACATTGAAGGGGTTTTCCACGTATATCTTGGTGTTCTATTTGATTGTGGTTTCATTTAATTCTGCTGCGTATTATGGTCTGCTAGTATTTATTCACATACAAAGGTTATTCCTGTTTATATCCCCATCAACTGGTATCAGAGCAAAGGGGTTTTAATGATTTAAATTTTGTATTTGAACATGGAGGCCAGTAATGTTTCTCGCATGATTAGTTTAAATAGAAACAATTGGATGATATGGAAACTAAAAATGGAAGAATTCTTGTATTGCAAAGATTTGTATGGACCTTTGTAGGGGGATAGTGCAAAACCCACAACTATAACAGATGATGAGTGGAAGAGGTTAGTTCGAAAAACAATTGGATTTATTCGATAGTGACTTGATGATAGTGTCTTTCACCATGTTTCTACTGAAATTTTTGCATATTCTCTTTGAAAAAAATTGGAAAGTCTCTATGAAAGAAAAACAGTTGGTAACAAAGCTTTTTTGATAAAAAAACTTGTGAACCTACAATATAGAGAGGGTGCTTCTATTGCTGAACATTTGAATGAAATGCAAAGTATGAGTCACTGGTTATCCTTTATGAAAATGTCTCTTGATGATGAGTTGCAGGCATTGTTACTTCTCAGTTCATTACTAGAAAGTTGGGAGACACTGGTGGTTTCCCTCATTAATTCTGCGCTAGATGGTGTTGTCACTATGAGTCAAGTAACAAGCAGTTTGTTGAATGAGGAGTTGAGAAGAAAGAGTTCGGCAATATCTCAAAATGATTCACAAGCACTTATCTCAGACAACAGAGGAAGGTCAAAGTCTAGAAGCAGTTCACGCATGGGTAGAAGCAAGTCAAGATCAAGAAAAGATATTGTTTGCTATAATTGTGGTGAGAAAGGACATTACAAGAACCAATGTAAGCAACCTAAGAAGAACAAGAAAAAAGGAAAAGAAGTGGAGTCTATAGAGTCAAAAGATAATATCACAACTACAATGCAGGGTGGTGATTATTTGATTTTGTCTCCTTCTGATGATATTTTTTCTTGTGTGTATCAGGATCTTGAGTGGGTGATTGACACAGGTGCTTCTTATCATGCTACACCATGGAGGGAGTTTTTTGCTACATACAAGTTTGGAAATTTTGGTGTTGTCAAGATGGGCAACTATGGCACAACAAACATCATAGGCATGGGTGATATCCATTTAAAAACCAACCTTGGCTGCAAGTTGGTGCTTAAGGATGTGAGACATGTGATTGACTTGAGGCTGAATTTAATTTCAGTTGGAAGGCTAGATGATGAAGACTATGATAGCAGATTTCATAAAGGGCAATGGAAGCTCAGTAAGAGTTCTCTTGTTATAGCTAATGGAAAGAAATGTTATACTTTGTACAGGTTGTAGGCTAAAGCTTATGGTGAGAAGTTAAATGCTACAAAAAAAGACTTCAACGTGGAGTTGTGGCATAGGCGATTGGGACACATGAGCGAGAAGAGGCTGCAAGCTCTTTCCAAGAGAGAGGTATTACCAGACCTTAGATGTATACATCTGAACCATTGTATTGATTGTTTGGCAGGTAAACAACATAGAGTTTCATTTGCTAGTCCTGCTTTGTCTAGAAAAATGCATGCCTTAGACCGTGTTTATACAGATGTATGTGATCCTTTGAGGACAAAAACTCATGGTGGATATGTTGATGTTCTTGGTATAAGTGGTGCACTTTATTTTGTCACTTTTATAGATGATTTTTTCAGGAAAGTTTGGGCCTATGCTTTGAAGACTAAAGATCAGGTGATTAATGTCTTCAAAGAGTTTCATTCCAGGGTTGAAAGGGAGACAGAAAGGAAATTGAAATGCATAAGATCAGATAATGATGGTGAGTATATAGGATTGTTTAATGACTATTGCAGGTCACATGAGATCCAACGTGAGATGACAGTTCCTGGTACACCTTAGCATAATGCAATTGCAAAGAGGATGAACCGTACCATCATGGAAAAGATCAGATGTATGCTTTCACAGGCCAAGCTTGTTGAATCTTGGATTTTGATTATGAAGTCAATTGTCATTTGTTATCTAATCTATATGTTGAGATAAGTGTACAGGATTAACTACGATGAAAGTGAGACATGCAGCAGGAGTTGCGCCGGAGTCAAGACAATGATCACGTTGGGAGTTCGAGAGTTCGACGGAAGTTCGGACAGTCGTCGGAAGTTCTACGGGAACAAATCCGAGAAGTCCACAAGCTTGCCAAAGAAGCTCGTCGGAACTCGCCAAGTGAATCGTTGCAAGTCCAGGAGTTTGCCGGAAGTCCACAGGAGCATCACCGAGGGTTCATCGGATGATCAACGGAAGTTCGCCGGAAGCTCGCCGGAAGAAGCGATTGACGCACCGGAGCAAGTTGCAGTAAATGTGTTAGGAAAAATTATAGTTAGCATATTGATTAAGTTGGAAATGGGAGGTGATCCCATTAACTTAATCTTGGGGCAATTGGGCCCTTGAAAAACCCAAATTGGGCCGAATGGATCAACCCATTCGGACCCTGATTTCTGCCAGGCAATTGAACCGCCCAAGGCAGGAGGTTGCACTGCCTGGGCTCAGCCTCCAAGCGAGACTGGGAGGTGCAACCGCTCCAGCCAGGCGATTGTTAGGATCGAAGCGGCACTAAGAGGGGGGGGGTGAATTAGTGCAGCGGATTAAAACGTTGATTTCGACAAATTTTTCGTACGATAAGAACGGAACTTGAAAAGTTTAACTTGAAAGCGTATTCTTAAAGTTGCGCAGCAAGGGTAATAAGGAACTAAAGCAGTAAGAAGATTTGCAGTAATGTAAATGACAATAATGAAATGCAAACCAGAGATTACGCCGATTTAGAGTGGTTCGGTCAAATGACCTACATCCACTTGCGAGGCCCCTCTTCGATGAGGCTCCCACCTTCCACTAGCAAATCTCTTGAAAGGGAAGGGTAAATACCCCTCTTACAACTCTTTACAAGCGGTTCACTCTCTTACAAATTTTTAGCAAGAATGAAGGAGGTGAACACTAGCAAAATAAAAACAAGATTAGCTAGGACTTTTCTAATGCCTTTCTCTCAAACACTTGCTGCTCAAAAAGTTATTCTCTCAGCTGAGATTTGAGGGGTATTTATAAGCCTCAAGAGGATTCAAATTTGGGCTTCAAAATTTGAATTCTCTTTGGGTTCCCGCTGTTGGAGGTGCCACCGCCCAGCCAAGCGGTGCCACCGCCCAGCACTCGGGTGCAGGACGATGCAACCGCCCAGCCTAGGAGGTGTCACCGCCCAGCTCTCGGGTGCTGGGCGGTGCCACCGCCTAGGCCAAATTAGCTCACTGGTTGAGCTCCAAACTTGGCCCAAACCAGTCCGAACTCGGGCCCAATTAGCCCCTACTTGGGTTATAGGATTAACACCTAATCCTAACTCTAATTAACATGATAACTACGAATTTAAAGACATTTTATAAGCTATTACAAAGTCCGTAAGTCAAGACTTCTTCCGGCGAGCTTTCGGCGAACTTCCGACGGTCTTCCGATAAACTCTCGGAAACCATTCTGCGGACTCCCGACAAGCTCCTAGACTTCACGATTTGATCTTGGCGAGTTCCAACGAGCTTCTTCGGAAAGCTCTGATCATTCTCGGTGAGCTCCGCGAACTTCCAACGAACCTTCCGGCGAGCTTCCGAAAAACCCTTCGGCAAGCTCCCTACTCATTCTCGGTTAGTTCTGGCAGCATTCCCGACGAACCTTCGGACTTCCGTCGAACTCTCGAACTCCCAACGAATCCTTTGCGCTTGACTCCGGCACTTTGCTTTATGTCTTTGTTGTTATCGTAGTTAATCCTGCACACACAAGCAAACACTCTACTCCGATCTAGACAATTATTATAACGCAAATTGACATTTTGTTGCCCGGCACGTCATTGGTTGGCGCTTCATCCGATTCTTCGGTGCATCGTCCTCTCTTGCGGCTTGTTGCCCAATCGGCGGTTGACCTCCGCAACCCCGATATCCTTGGCGCAATTTCGCTCTCCTTGGCCCGATGCCCGACGCCCGAAGCCTTCTGCCATCCAATATCCTGACGTGATCTCCTCCGACGCAACGTCAATTCCTCCTGCGTTAATTGTCTAATCCTGATCGAGTAGACCTGTATCACTCAAAATGTAGTCAAACATTTAAACACAATCAATTAGTTTCATCATCAAAATCCGAGATTCAACAATCTCCCCCTTTTTGATGATGACAACTAATTGATGACTAACGGAGTTAACCTTAACTCCCCGGAGTTTAACTAAACTCCCCCTATCAATATGCCATTGATAGAACACTTGGATTATCCCAAATCCAAGTAGCATTCATCTCATGTTATGAAAAACATTTAAACTATCATGCAAATATATAAAATATTTAATTCAATGCATGAAGTCATCAATATACTTCTCCCCCTATGTCATCAACAAAAAGGAGAAGTAGCTCTAGCTATTTTAAAAGATATGCAAGTTTTTGCAACATAAAGCTAGATTTTCATCACAACATATAAGCACAAAAGTATAGCAAGATTCTTAAGTTCAATTATGGCAATTCAACACTTGCTTCTTGTGCACGATTGCACTTTGCTTTTCTTTGCAATGTGCATGATAGTATTTCTTTGTAATATTCAAAATAGCAAATTGTACATCATGCTAGCTAGCATATTAAAGATGTTCAAGACAGTAAGTTTTTCTTCTCTTTTGAGAAGTGTTATTTTTGCTTCCTTTACAAAGTGCAAGCTAGCAAAGTATTTGAAAAAGTGAGCAAGTTTTGTAACATACAAGCTAGTAAAAATTTCAAAAGCAAATACAAGATAGCTTTCTTGTTGAAGTGTGAAGCTATCGATTCTTACTTCCTATTGCAATGTGCAGGTTGCAAGTCTTGCTTCTTGAGATGGGCAAGATAATGATGTTCAAGAAGACAACTTTTGCTTCTTGAAATAAGCAAGTTAGCAATCTTTGCTACTTAAGATAGGCAAGCAAGCAATCAAGTTTTTTGCATCTTCTTGACTTGTGCAAGCAAGCTATCTCCCCCTTTGTCATTGTCAAAAAGAAGGGAAGACCCATTACATCAATTATGACAAAGGTAAGTATCAATCTTAATTGTGCATCATCATATTTTCAAATTAGAATATGCACATTTTCAAAAACCTTATATTCATTCATGCATGATATTGAATAAATTGATCAACATTATAAGGATATCACACATGATACTAAAATTTTTAAATATTTGTCAACATTTTGATCATGATACCAAATATTCATCATTTAGAGTATTCATGATACAAAACATTAAATCAATATTTATAATACATCATTTTAGCGACAACTCATAGTATTTTAAATCATGATTTACATCATATGTAATACATCACATCATAATTAGAAAGCACAAGTATTGCATATATCATTGCAAATCATAAATGTTTCATATCATGATGGTATCAATTTGTCAAATTATATCCTACCAAAAACTTATCCCCATTTGTATTTCATGCATAATTTCACTTCATCACATTAGGAGTATCAAGAGGAATTAATTGGGTGATGAGATTAATATTTCATGAATACATGGAATTGTATAAAAAGTCATATCATAAGTGTTTCATATATTCATATCATCACATGAAGGAATATAAACAAAAATTAGTGATGAGATCTTACTTCATGAATACAATAAAATTCATATAGCATATCATGGTTTATTAGAATTAGTCTTCCTTTTGGTGAATAGCAAAAAGAGTGGTAGGAGAGCAAGATCTCAATTCATGCATATCAAATATTCAATCATCAAAATCATGAACCATCTAGAAAATTCTCCTCTTTAAATATTCAAAGAGAGAATCATGATGAACATTCTTGGTTTACATAAAGTTTCAAAACATAATTGTCAAGATTATGAATACTAAAAGACTAAGAAACATTTCGACAAATCTCCTTTTAAATAGAAAAGAAAATGTTGATTCATAAAGGATTTCATGTTATGAATTTCAAGAGATCAAGATCATGATTTCAATAAAAAATTATTCAAATTTAAATCATCAAAATCATTATCAAAATCCAAGAGATTCACAAAGATGATACAAATGGATTCATCAAAATCAATAAGATTGAGCAAAATAATTTTCAAGAATGTTATCCTCTTTTCGATTATTTCAAAACATATGATTTTGTTTCATTTATACCAAATAAAAATATTTATCATGTTTAAAACCGAAAGAGTAAGATTTATTACAACAAAAATCAATAAGGTACTTTCATTATGGTAAAAATCAATGATCCATAAATCGTAAAAGATTCATCATCCATAATTTCGAAATTTATTAAGCATGATCATTAAGCATAACACTAAAACATGGTTTCAAAATGTTTAATATTTTCATGCATATCAAATATTTTCAAATTCGAACATGCAAAATTTAAAAACTATATCTTCCATTTTTCATACATAACTCAATCATCATTATGAGCATATTGTACATGATATTCAAGTCATAAATTATCAAGATGTCAAGTAGAGTAGGTTAATTTGAATGTATCATTTTTAGTGAATACCAAGAAGAATCACATCATGAAAGAATTTTGATTCATGGAAAAATTTCATGTATCGAATATCGAGAAATCAAGATGAAAATATATATGTAAAAATATTACAAGTTGTATTCAAGAGAAAAATCATCATTTGTTTTCAACTCATTCAATTTTGTCAAATCAATATCATGATTTTGATATAACTCATTTCTAATTCAAATCATCAAACCAAAATTATTTTCAAGGGATTCATATAAATCAACAAGATAGAGAAAAATAATTTTCAAGAACAATGCTTTTCTCTTTTTAGTTATTTAAATTCATGTCATTTATGCTAGATAAAAATGTGCATCAACATTTAGGATCGAAAAATGAATTTTATCATAAAAACCATCAAGACCAATAAATCATAAAAATCATCATGTATAACTTTACAATCTCATGCATAAAATCATCAAATCATAGCATCAAAACTTTCAATGGTTTCATTACAACATCAAGTAAGGTTTTATTGAACATAATTTTGAATGATTCTTATAGATATTTAAAATTTCTTTAGTTTTACTTTATATGATTGACTTTATATTAGCATGCTTCAAATTTTTGTTCTTATGTCAAAACTATACATCATGAAAATCAAAGATAAGGTTCATAAAAAATCATCAAGCCTTCCATTCAAAAGTCATGCATCGTCATTGAAAATCAATATGGAAATCGTCAAAATACAAATTCTTGCTTCTCAAGCACATATATAAGATTAATCTTACTAGGTGTATAAGCATTAGATTTATATTTAACATTTTACTGCATTAACATAACACATGCAATTTTCAAGAAAATTAATCCTAAACTAAATTAAAAATAACTCAAGAAAGTATTATGTAATTTCTAAATAAATTAGTGGGATTTTGATAACCTCATTGTTGTAAGAGGGTGAGGCATAGTTTGCCACCTCGCCTTTCTTGATTTTCTCCTCGTCTTCGGAAGAGCTCAATTCATCCCAACTTTTGTTCTTCTTGCGTTCAAAGCAAGTAGTTCCATTCTTTTTGCTTTATAATTTTTGTTTCATTTGTAGTTTAAGTTCACCATCACTTGAGCTTATGCTCGAGTGGTCTTCATGTGTTCTATGTCCCAAATCCTTCCTATCATTTGGAAGGTTGTTCTCGAATTTCTTTTTTGTCACATTGTTCATTTCGTAGGTCATTAGAGACCCAATAAGTTCTTCGAGAGGGAATGTTTTAAGGTCCTTGGCCTCTTTAATGGCCGTAACTTTTGGATCCCAACTTTTTGGAAGGGATCTTAAGATTTTAGTGACTAGTTCAAAATTAGAAAAACTTTTACCAAGAGCTTTGAGTCCATTGATGACATCCGTGAACCGGGTATACATATCTCCGATGGACTCACTTGGTTTTATCCAGAAAAGTTCGTAAGAATGCACAAGAATATTGATTTTAGACTCTTTCACTCGGCTAGTGCCTTCATGAGTGACCTCTAGAGTTCTCCAAATATCAAAAGTCGAGTCACACATCGAAATGCGATTAAATTCATTTTTGTCAAGTGCACAATATAAGGCATTCATAGCCTTTGCATTTAGAGAAAACATCTTCTTCTCCAAATCATTCCAATGATTCATTGGAAGAGAAGAAATTTCAAATCCATTTTCGACTATGTGACATAAATTCAAATCCAAAGAAAGTAAGAAAACTCTCATTCGAGTTTTCCAATAAGTGTAGTCCATCCAATTGAAAAAGGGAGGACAAATGAGAGAGTGACCCTCTTGAAAGCCGTAAAGAGCCATTTCTATTTGGGTGTTAAACCAAGGTAGAAAAACGTGGCTCTGATACCAATTGTTAGGATCGAAGCGGCACTAAGAGGGGGGGGTGAATTAGTGCAGCGGATTAAAACGTTGATTTCGACAAATTTTTCGTACGATAAGAACGGAACTTGAAAAGTTTAACTTGAAAGCGTATTCTTAAAGTTGCGCAGCAAGGGTAATAAGGAACTAAAGCAATAAGAAGATTTGCAGTAATGTAAATGACAATAATGAAATGCAAACCAGAGATTACGCCGATTTAGAGTGGTTCGGTCAAATGACCTATATCCACTTGCGAGGCCCCTCTTCGATGAGGCTCCCACCTTCCACTAGCAAATCTCTTGAAAGGGAAGGGTAAATACCCCTCTTACAACTCTTTACAAGCGGTTCACTCTCTTACAAATTTTTAGCAAGAATGAAGGAGGTGAACACTAGCAAAATGAAAACAAGATTAGCTAGGACTTTTCTAATGCCTTTCTCTCAAACACTTGCTGCTCAAAAAGTTGTTCTCTCAGCTGAGATTTGAGGGGTATTTATAGGCCTCAAGAGGATTCAAATTTAGGCTTCAAAATTTGAATTCTCTTTGGGTTCCCGCTGCTGGAGGTGCCATCGCCCAGCCAAGCGGTGCCACCGCCCAGCACTCGGGTGCTGGACGGTGCAACCGCCCAGCCCAGGAGGTGTCACCGCCCAGCTCTCGGGTGCTGGGCGGTGCCACCGCCAGTCTAGGCGGTGCCACCGCCTAGGCCAAATCAACTCACTGGTTGAGCTCCAAACTTGGCCCAAACCAGTCCGAACTCGGGCCCAATTAGCCCCTACTTGGGTTATAGGATTAACACCTAATCCTAACTCTAATTAACATGATAACTACGAATTTAAAGACATTTTATAAGCTATTACAAAGTCCATAAGTCAAGACTTCTTCCAGCGAGCTTTCGGCGAACTTCCGACGGTCTTCCGATAAACTCTCGGAAACCATTCTGCGGACTCCCGACAAGCTCCTAGACTTCACGATTTGATCTTGGCGAGTTCCAACGAGCTTCTTCGGAAAGCTCCGATCATTCTCGGTGAGCTCCGCGAACTTCCAACGAACCTTCCGACGAGCTTCCGAAAAACCCTTCGGCAAGCTCCCTACTCATTCTCGGTTAGTTCTGGCAGCATTCCCGACGAACCTTCGGACTTCTGTCGAACTCTCGAACTCCCAACGAATCCTTCGCGCTTGACTCCGGCACTTTGCTTTATGTCTTTGTCGTTATCGTAGTTAATCCTGCACACACAAGCAAACACTCTACTCCGATCTAGACAA
This sequence comes from Musa acuminata AAA Group, assembly GCF_036884655.1. Taxonomy (NCBI): domain Eukaryota; kingdom Viridiplantae; phylum Streptophyta; class Magnoliopsida; order Zingiberales; family Musaceae; genus Musa; species Musa acuminata. The sequence continues at coordinate 25,410,379 of NC_088343.1, read as the reverse complement.
TTATTATAACGCAAATTGACATTCTGTTGCCCGGCACGTCATTGGTTGGCGCTTCATCCGATTCTTCGGTGCATCGTCCTCTCTTGCGACTTGTTGCCCAATCGATGGTTGACCTCCGCAACCCCGATATCCTTGGCGCAATTTCGCTCTCCTTGGCCCGATGCCTGACGCCCGAAGCCTTCTGCCATCCAATATCCTGACGTGATCTCCTCCGACGCAACGTCAATTCCTCCTGCGTTAATTGTCTAATCCTGATCGAGTAGACCTGTATCACTCAAAATGTAGTCAAACATTTAAACACAATCAATTAGTTTCATCATCAAAATCCGAGATTCAACAGCGGTGGCACCGCCTAGGGCTCAGTCTCCGAGCAAGACTAGGCGGTGCAACCTCCCCTGACAGGAGGTGGCATCGCCTGAGCTCAGTCTTCGAGCTCTGCCAGGCGGTGCAACCGCCTCAGTCAGGAGGTGCAATCGCTTGAGCTCGGTCTTCGAGCTCTGTCAGGAGGTGCAACTGCCCCTGACAGGAGGTAGCACCGCCTAGAGGCTCAGTCTTCGAGCTTTGCCAGGCGGTGCAACCGCTCCAGTCAGGAGGTGCAATCGCCTGATCTCGGAATTCCGGGAATTGACAGTTTTGAGCTCCAAATTTGAACTGGGTTGGGGCCTATAAATACCCCACCCATTCAGCACTGAAAAGGTATGAACTTACACCGAAATCTTGATCTTTTTCTGTGATTCTTAGAGCTCAAAATTGTTGTAAAGGCCAAAAGTTCTTCTCCCTCTGTTCTTCCAAGTTCTGAGTTGTAAAGAGAGGAGAGAAAATTCTGTAAGGGTTGTCTCCTAAGCCCGTCAAAAGGAGTGAAACTGTAAAAGGGTAGTTGGCCTTCGCCTATTGAAGGAAGGCCTCTAGTTGACGTCGGTGACCTCGTCAGTAGAGGAAGCCAAAAGTGGAGTAGGTCAAGATTGACCGAACCACTCTAAATCTCGGTTTGCATTTACTTTGAGCATCTTATCTTTACTGCAAACCTCCTCAATAGCTTACTGCCTTCTGTGTTTTTACGAACGTGTTTTAAAGTTCAGTGCTTTCCGAATCAGGGTTTAAAACGCAAATCAGTTTTATCGTATGAACGTCGTATTTCAGTTTGCGCTTACGTTCTGATTTCCATTATAACTACAAACTACCTTTATATCTTTGCTTTAACTGCATCTTGCCTTATCTCAAGTTAAAGTGGTTTACGAATCAGCTTTTATACCGAAATCGCTTTTATCGTACGAACGTCGTATTTCAGTTTGCGCTTATATTCTAATTTCCTTCATAACTACAAACTGCATTCATATCTTTGCTGCATCTCTCCTAGTCAAAAGTTGAAGTGATTTACGAATCGACTTTCTTACCAAAATCACTTCTATCGAACGAAAGCAGTTTTCGATTTTAATCACAGACGGTTTTCCGCTGCACTAATTCACCCCCCCCCCTCTTAGTGCTCTTGATCCTAACAATTGGTATCAGAGCGGGGTTAACTCTCTAACGGATTAAAACCCAAGAGAGATGGCATACGCCGGAAACCAAGAGGGCTATTCTATTACACGTCCACCCATGTTCAGTGGGACGGACTACACTTATTGGAAGACCCGAATGAGGAACTTTCTTATTTCTATGGATTTTGAACTTTGGAATCTTGTCGAAAATGGATTTTCGAAGCCTTCTCTTCTAGTGATCGATTGGAATGAACTGGAGAAGAAGGCTTTCGCTCTTAATGCAAAGGCTATGAATGCCTTATTTTGTGCACTTGATAAAAACGAGTTTAACCGTGTTTCGACTTGTGAAACCGCATTTGATATTTGGCACACACTCAAAGTGACTCACGAAGGCACAAGTAGAGTGAAAGAGTCAAAAATCAATCTTTTGTTACATTCTTTCGAACTTTTCCGGATGTAACCGAGTGAAACCATTGGCGACATGTTTACCCGTTTCATGGATGTCGTCAACGGTCTAAAAGGACTCAGAAAATTTTTTTCGGATTTTGAGCTTGTAAATAAGATTCTAAGATCCCTTCCTAAGAGTTGGGATCCTAAAGTCACTACTATTCAAGAGGCGAAAGATCTAAGCAACTTCCCTCTTGAAGAACTAATCGGGTCATTAATGACCTACGAGATGACTTGCAAAACTCATGAAGAGCAAGAAGACATCCTTCCAAAGAACAGGAAGGATATGACACTTAAAACTTCAGAAGGCCACTTGAGAGAAAACTCAAGTGATGAGGACTGTGATGATGACTTGGAACTTCTAACAAAAAAATTTAAAAAATTCATTAAAAGAAACAAGTTTAAGAATGACGTAAAAAATAAACTTGAACCCAAGAAGGACCAAGTTATTTACTATGAGTGCAAAAAGCCGGGACACTACAAGAGTGATTGTCCCCAAGCCAAAAAGAGAACATCAAAGAAGAAGATGCTCAAAGCAACATAGGATGACTCGAGCGCGTCCGAAGAAGAGGAGTCCAACACCGAGCAAGTTGCTCACTACGCCTTAATGGCCATCGGAGAAGAGGTAACAAATTTAATAGATGCAGATTTATCATTTGATGAATTATTAAATGCCTTCCATGACTTATTTGATGAATGCAAGATTATTAGTAGAAAATACAAATTGCTAAAGAAGGAGCATGATAGTCTTACTTGTAATTTTGATAAGTTAAAAACTGAATATCATGATAGTTTAAGTTCATGCATAATATGCCATGATCTAGAAACTCTCCAAAAGGAAAACTTGCTACTTAAGAACACCTTGAAGAAATTCGAGGTTGGTAGCAAGTCATTGAACATGATCCTTATAAACAAGGGTCACGTTCCCAAAAGAAGTGGAATTGGATTTGTGAGAAGTCCTCGTCAAAATCCAACCACCTTCATAAAAGGCCCCATCTTACATGTTCGACACCAAAGCAAATGCAAATTTTGTTGCAAATTTGGACACAAAACACATTATTGTCCATTCAAGAAAATTAGTCCAAACAAATTAATTTGGGTTCCTAAAGGAACCATAATGAATTCTATGCAACATGATAAACAATATAGATCTATTTTTGAGGCACCCAAAAGCAAATGGGTACCTAAAAATCATCTTTTCCTGTAAAAACATAAAAAATTATAAGCTGGAGCAAGAAATAATATTCTGCTCCTTGGATTCTCGATATTCATGACCTAAGATCCAAAAAGAACTTGCAATGCTCTCTAGCCTAAATAACAGATGGAGATTAGAAATTTAAAATCACAAATGTGATTTATATACAATCCTATTTGATTTTTCAGAATTAGAAACGCATGATTCTCAATTCACATATCCTCTGGATTTTTGAACCCATCAATTTCATCCATTCATAACATTTGAATCCAACTCTGTATCATGAACTGACTAAGTCTGTCATGAACTTGCAAGGCTTACCAACTTGAACAAATTGTCACAAACATGTGTACGACATTGAGAGTATGCACGTTAAAAGATCTATCTTGATCGTGCAAAAGTTCTTGTCTTAAAATGAAAACTCTTACGTAATTACGTAAGTAAAGTTGATTGCTCTGAATGAAAATTCTTCTCAAGACAAAAACTCTCAAATCAGATCACACTGCGATCAGAACAAGTGCTCACCACCCCAGTTGGAGGTAGCACCTCCGGCTGTCATGTATTGCAAGCGGTTGCACCGCCCCAGCCAGAGGTGCAACCGCCCGCAACTCTGCCCTTTTTAACCCAAGCTAGGGTCGGCGGTGAAACCGACCCCAACTCACTCCCTTCCCCTCTCTACTCTTCCAAGGTTCCTCCATCCCCATTTCTCCCCTCATAGCATCCCGAATACCGCTCATTTCGGAGCAAAACATCAACAATCCTTCCCTCTCTTGAAGATCTCACTAAGGTATTCTCTAAGAAGCCCTTAAATTCTGTTTTTTGATTCATTTACTCTTGCTCATCACTATTCTTCTAAACAGCAGTAGTTATGGGATCTAGAAGATCCTTAAGGGACAAAGGAAAGAGGATATTAGTAGAAGATTTTGATCTCACCCTTTTTGGTTCAAAATACCATGCTGAAAAGTTTTCCTCTTTCGAACTTAAGAGTGTCAATAAGGGAAAATATGTAGATTTAAATGAACTAAGAGACCCAGAGACAATCCAATGGTTTGTAAACTTAGATCTACTCCCTATTTTGCAAATTAATGAACCCATATATCCAAGACTTGTTAGATTGTTTTACAACAACATACAAATAAATGAAGAAGAAAGAATGTCTACCTATCTTTTAGGACAACACATCTCCATTACGGATAAATTCATTTGCGACATGAAAGGCATTCCCATAAAAAGTATAGGACTTTACTTTAGAGGATCATGGGATGATGAAACTGTTGGAACAACATATGTTGAAGCCTTAGGAACAATTTTTGCCAATCCCAACTTAGCATTTTTTCCTAAAAGTTGTGAACATCTACTGCCTCTAAACACTAAGGTACTTCATCATATCCTAACTAGCATCATTCTCCCTAAACAATACCATCATGATGAAGCAAGCCAATTAGAATTAGGAACTATGTATTTGATCATGAAAGGACATGACATCTGTCTTGGTTATCTTATCCAACAAAACATGTTAGAACTATCTAAGAAAGACATGATGCTCCCATATGGTGGTATAATCACTAGAATAATGAAAGCCTACGATATTCTAATACCACCGGAAGAAGAAGTAATAAAAGTAGATAGGTTTAGCATAATAAATAAAAATCTACTTCACCGATTAAAATGTTTTTATAGAAACGGTAACTAGGTTAGAATGCCAAGAAGAACCGATCCCCCTCAACCTGAACCAGAACCGGAAACACCAGTCTTTAGGGGTACCCAATCTCCTCCGATCTGTCCCTTTGAGGAAACACATCCATTTAAGCAAACTCATACATCACCTGTCGAAGATATTGGGATTCGGATGGACCGATATGAACAAAGATAAGAACGGCTTGAACATCGACAAGATCAAATCCTATCTGAGCTGCAGCAAATTTATCGACAATTTGACTCTTTGGTTAGGCACTTTAATTTTTCACCTCATGAATGAGCTTGTATGAACACAATCATCTGTTGTTATTGTAAATTCCTTATGTTACTCACCATGATGGGCTTTGCCTTGATCCTTGATATGGTTACCTGATATATATTTTTTTGAGCATACGTAGAGTTACAAACATCTCTCATTGTTTATCTCAGATTTTACATTGAAACTAAATGTTTTGAAAACCTTGTGCCTTGATTTCCATGATAAATATAATTTAAGAAAGTGATATTGTTGGGAAATCATAGGGGGGGGGCGACATCATATGCGCAGCGGAAGAACAAGAAAACAAAAATCCCCGATTCCCAAAAAGATGTTCATCGTCGTGCGAAGATTGGTGCGCAAAATCCGCAAAAACACAAAACTGCGTATAGAGATTGTGTTACCTAGGGAGATCGTATATCCCTGTTTCCTTGCAGATCCTTAGGAGAGGGTGAAGGAGGTCAAGCGTCCTCCTCTCTAGCAGTGATCCACACAGCAGGGTTGCGACGACGCTCCTCAAAACTCCAGGCCTACTCTGAGGTGGAGAGGGAGAGGAGAATAGGAAGGGCAAGCAAAGACTCTAGCCTATGAGGCTGTGAATCCCTCCTATTTATAGAGATCCCGTGTCAAAACCCTAATGGGTCCTTTCCCTAGTGGGTATTGGATCTGCATCCAATAAGACAAGGGCTCCGTCGGATATCTCATATCCGAACCTCTACTCATCGCAATGCCTACCATATGTGTGTGACCCTCTAGGCCCAATATCGAGCTGGCCGTGAGTCATACCTGTCAGAACTCCTTCTAACTCAGTGAATTATTATCTCTGTAATAATTCACTCGACTCATCGACTACGGAAGTACTAGGCCACTACGCCGTAGTCCCCAGACGATACAGGGGAATCCAATCCATTGGACCTGTCTGTCCTCAGTTACCATGTACCTATAGTCCCTCATCCATCTAATATCCCAGAGACCGTATATCGAGCATGGTGCTGTCAGACCCATACGGTTTCTACTCGAGTCTCGCTCTAATCGGATTCTCCCGGAGAACTCTTTCTCTCTCAACCCGAATGACCCTGGCCAGGGATTTGTCTGAGCAAGAACACATGGGATATTCCTCTCATGATACCGAGAGTGGATGATCCTCTATCGACACTCAATAGCCCTTGTAAGGTCGACTACCACTCCCAATGACCAGCTGTACTAGATCTGGGAACAGCCAAACCTATAAGTCTGGTATCAAAGAGTGGAGCACTCATACAGGACATCCTTGGTGTCTCAAGTCTAAGAACCAGATACACCACTAGGACTACGGAATCGTTGTCTGACAATAAGGCATCATCAACCATCCAGCATTCCGTAAGCGGATCAATCAGTGAACTCATTCTCCAATGAGCACCTGTACTGTATCCCTAGTGTCCCTACACGAGCAGCTATGAGACCAGCTGCATCCATCATATGGACGGGTATACAGCACACCAGTCTATCCGGTTATCACGATGTCCCTCTCGAGTAACCTATGACCGGGATTATTTAGGATATGTGTTTAAAGGTGAATCGATCTCATTATCGTGATCTCATCACGATCCGATTCCCATTGCACAAATCCAAGGACATCACAATATATATGCATTTATGCAATAGTTATAAAGTGATATACGCCAAAATATAATAAGCAAAAAGATTCTGTATCAAGTCACACGTGCCATCACTCACGTGATTGGCTTGCTGGGCACTTATGACTAGCAGATATACCAATACAGTTGATAAGTCATGACATTGCCATGATATTGATACTAAACATCAACTAGCTGATATTTTTACAAAACCTCTGAGTGAAGAGCAATTTGATTTCATAAGAAGAGAATTAGGAATGTTGATGTGTCTGAATACATAAACTAGTTAAAATTATTTTTTGGACTTTATTAAATGCTCAAATCACTTGATTGCCATTACAAGCCTAAATAACATGTTGGAAATTATGTGTTGTCTAAATACAAAAATGTTTTGTCTTCATGATTGTATTTGAAAATCTATAGCATAGTCTTGTCCGAATGCATAAAAGAGTTCATTTCATTTTTCGGATTCGCTTAACAATTGGAATGCTAAAAATCGAATTCTCTCATACACTCTTATGAAAAATATTTCTTTTCTAAAATGGATTTGATGAAATGATTCCTGCTTATGAATTTCATCTTGAAATATGGATGATAGTATTTTTACTTGCAAAAAGCTGTTTCATACACATATCTTGACTCAAAGTAAACTCACAAATAGCTGGTATCACAAATGGCTTTCCTCCTTTATGCAAAAAGGATTATAACAAAAAAAAAGAAAGAAATATTCAACGCAATCTACGTATCATGCCTTCCTTTATATGCTTGATAATTTGCTGGTATCACAACTACCATGCTTTTTGTTGATGACAAAGGGGGAGAAATATATGAATTGATGCTATAAACACTGATGTTATGATTATGCCATGCTTGCATCACCAAGAGATATATGAACAGATGCCATGCATTAATTTGCATTGTGCCTTGAGTTGATATCTTACCATGTGAAGAAATGCAATACTTGCTAAAATATTTGAAATGTGTACATCATGTAATGATATCAAAATCTTACTTCATAGTTTTACATGTTGATATCTTACAATATGATGAATTGCTACTATTACCATCATTCAAACTTGTAATATTTGAAAATAAATATCAAGCCTTGACATCATCTTCAGAGAGATACATCATGATGGGAATCATGATGGGAGTATTGATAAGTTCAAATGATTTTAACTTATCAATATGTCTCTTGAATTCTTAGGCTTTGAATTCAAGAATGACTTATCTCAAGTATGGCATATAGATAGGGTGAGTTAAGGTTAACTCCATTATCAATTGATTGTCATCATCAAAAAGGGGGAGATTGTTGAATCTCGGATTTTGATGATGAAGTCAATTGTCATTTATTATCTAATCTATATGTTGAGATAAGTGTACAGGATTAACTACGATGAAAGTGAGACATACAGCAGGAGTTGTGCCGGAGTCAAGACAATGATCACGTTGGGAGTTCGAGAGTTCGACGGAAGTTTGGACAGTCGTCGGAAGTTCTGCGGGAACAAATCCGATAAGTCCATAAGCTTGCCAAAGAAGCTCGTCGGAACTCGCCAAGTGAATCGTCGCAAGTCCAGGAGTTTGCCGGAAGTCCGCAGGAGCATCACCGAGGGTTCATCGGATGATCGACGGAAGTTCGCCGGAAGAAGCGATTGACGTACCGGAGCAAGTTGCAGTAAATGTCTTAAGAAAAATCGTAGTTAGCACATTGATTAAGTTGGAAATGGGAGGTGATCCTATTAACTTAATCTTGGGACAATTGGGCCCCTGAAAAACCCAAATTGGGCCGAATGGATCAACCCTTTTGGACCCTGATTTCTGCCAGGCAGTTGAATCGCCCAAGGCAGGAGGTTGCACCGCCTGGGCTCAGTCTCCGAGCGAGACTGGGAGGTGTAACCGCTCCAGCCAGGTGGTGGCACCGCTTGGGGCTCAGTCTCCGAGCGAGACTGGGCGGTGCAACCTCCCCTGACAGGAGGTGGCACCACCTGAGCTCAGTCTTCAAGCTCTGACAGGCGGTGCAACCACCTCAATCAGGAGGTGCAACCGCTTGAGCTCGGTCTTCGAGCTCTGTCAGGAGGTGCAACTGCCCCTGATAGGAGGTAGCACCGCCCAGAGGCTCAGTCTTCGAGCTTTGCCAGGCGGTGCAACCGCTCCAGTCAGGAGGTGCAACCGCCTGATCCCGGAATTCCGGGAATTGACAGTTTTGAGCTCCAAATTTGAACTGGGTTGGGGCCTATAAATACCCCACCCATTCAGCATTGAAAGGGTATGAACTTACGCCGAAATCTTGATCTTTTTCTATGATTCTTATAGCCCAAAATTGTTGTAAAGGCCAAAAGTTCTTCTCCCTCTGTTCTTCCAAGTTCTGAGTTGTAAAGAGAGGAGAGAAAATTCTGTAAGGGTTGTCTCCTAAGCCCGTCAAAAGGAGTGAAACTGTAAAAGGGTGGTTGGCCTTCGCCTATTGAAGGAAGGCCTCTAGTTGACGTCGGTGACCTCGTCGGTGGAGGAAGCCAAAAGTGGAGTAGGTCAAGATTGACTGAACCACTCTAAATCTTGGTTTGCATTTACTTTGAGCATCTTATCTTTACTGCAAACCTCCTCAATAGCTTACTGCCTTCTGTGTTTTTATGAACGTGTTTCAAAGTTCAGTGCTTTCCGAATCGGGGTTTAAAACGTAAATCAGTTTTATCGTACGAACGTCGTTTTTCAGTTTGCACTTACATTCTGATTTCCATTATAACTGCAAACTACCTTTATATCTTTGCTTTAACTGCATCTCGCCTTATCTCAAGTTAAAGTGGTTTACGAATCAGCTTTTATACCGAAATCACTTTTATCGTACGAACGTCGTATTTCAATTTGCGCTTATATTCTAATTTCCTTCATATCTGCAAACTGCATTCATATCTTTGCTGCATCTCTCCTAGTCAAAAGTTGAAGTGATTTACGAATCGGCTTTCTTACCAAAATCACTTCTATCGAACGAAAGCAATTTTCGATTTTAATCACAGAAGGTTTTTCGCTGCACTAATTCACCCCCCCCCCCCCTCTTAGTGCTCTTGATCCTAACAAAGCTACCCAAAAGGTTTTAGGATGAGGCTTTGAGGACTGCAGTTGATGTGATCAACTTATCACCATGTACAGTCCTAGATTGTGATGTTGTAGAGCATATATAGTCAGGGAAAGATGTTTCCTACAAGCATTTGAGAGTGTTTGGTTGTCGCGCATTTGCACATGTTCCAGATAATGAGAGGTCCAAGCTAGATGGTAAGTCTAAAGAATATATTTTTCTTGGTTACTCACATGATCATTTTGGTTACAGGCTTTGGGATCCAGAAAAGCAGAAGGTGTTTAGAAGCAGAGATGTAGTCTTCTTTGAGGATTAAACTTTTGAAGATTTGAAGAAGAAGGCACCAGCCAATACTTCTGCAGAAGGATCAGTAGATTGTGACCCAATTACTCCTCCAGTATATCAGGGTGATGGGGGAGATGTGCAGGAAGATTGTGTAGAGCCTGATGTTGATTTACCTGCAGGATATGTTGAGCAAGAAGAAGTAAGAGAGCAAGTTCCCGCAGAACCTCAGTTGAGAAGATCTTCTAGATAACGTCAACCTTCCAGAAGATAATCTACATATGAGTATATGATGCTTACTGATGCAGATAAACCAGAGAGTTACCAAGAAACAGTT
>NC_088343.1:24512500-24680000 GCF_036884655.1 Musa acuminata AAA Group | reverse complement strand
GGGCCAATTGGGCCTAAGTTCAGACTGGTTTGGGCCAAGTTTGGAGCCCAACCAGTGAGCTAAAATAGTTTAGGCGGTGGCACCATTGAACTGGGCGGCGGCACCGCCCAGAACCAGAGAGTTCCGACGGTGACATCGCCAGCAAACTGCTGGACTGGTTGGTGGTACCGCCCATAACCCAAGAGGTCTGGCGGTGGCACCGCTAGTACACTATCAGTGTTAGACACTAACAGGCGGTGGCACCGCCATTGACAAGCGGTGGCACCGCCAGCAACGGGAAACCCAAAAGCAATTCAAATTTAGAGCCCAAATTTGAATCCTCTTAGGGTCTATAAATACCCCTCAATTCTCAGCAGAGAAGACACCCTTTGAGAAGTTAGAGATTAAGAAAAAGCCTTAGCAAAGTCTTTAACAAGTCTTGTTTTCAATAGCTTAATTGTTCACCTCCCTCTTTCTCTTTGAAAAATCTGGAAGAGTGTGAACCACTTGTAAAAGGTTGTAAGTGCTAGTCATACGAGCCCAACAAGCCAATCACATGAGTGATGGCACGTGTGACTTGATACAGAATCTTTTTGCTTATTATATTTTGGCATATATCACTTTATAACTATTGCATATATGCACATATATATTGTGATGTCCTTGGATTTGTGCAATGAGAATCGGATCGTGATGAGATCACGAAAATGAGATCGATTCACCTTTAAAAACATATCCTAAATAATCTCGGTCATAGGTTACTCGAGAGGGACATCGTGATAACCGAACAGACTGGTGTGCTGTATACCCGTCTATATGATGGATGTAGCTAGTTTCATAGCTGCTCGTGTAGGGACACTAGGGATACAGAACAGGTGCTCATTAGAGAATGAGTTCACTAATTGATCCACTTACGGAATGCTAGATGGTTGATGATACCTTATTGTCAAACAGCGATTCCGTAGTCCTAGTGGTATATTTGGTCCTTAGACTTGAGACACCAAGGATGTCCTGTATGAGTGCTCCACTCTTTGATACCAGACTTATAGGTTTGGTTGTCCCAGATCTAATACAATTGGTCATTGGGAGTGGTAGTCGACCTTACGAGGGCTATTGAGTGTCGAGAGAGGATCATCCACTCTCGGCGTCATGAGAGGAATATCACATGTGTTCTTGCTCAGACAAATCCCTAGCTAGGGTCATTCGGGTTAAGAGAAAAAGAGTTCTCTAGGAGAATCCGATTAGAGCGAGACTCGAGTAGAAACCGTATGGGTCTGACAGCACCATGCTCGATATACGATCTCTGGGATATTAGATGGATGAGGGATTATAGGTACACGGTAACTGAGGATAGACATGTCCAATGGATTGGATTCCCCTATATCGTCTGGGGACTACGGCGTAGTGGCCTAGTACGTCCGTAGTTGATGAGTCGAGTGAATTATTACAAAGATAATAATTCACTGAGTTAGAAGGAGTTCTAACAGGTATGACTCACGGCCAGCTCGATATTGGGCCTAGAGGGTCACACACATATGGTAGGCATTGCGATGAGTAGAGGTTCGGATATGAGATATTCGACGGAGCCCTTGTCTTATTGGATATCTAATAAGCCCTTGAATTTTTGGATCCCATGGACGAGATCCAATAAGAGCCCATGGGAGATTATTGGATAGAGATCCATTAATCTAAGAGGCTTGGGTTATTGGATGCAGATCCAATACCCACTAGGGGAGGATCCATTAGGGTTTGATAGGGGACCTCTATAAATAGGAGGGATTTAGAGCCTGAGCCTTTGCTTGCCTCTCCTATTCTCCTTCCCCTCTCCACCTCAGAGCATGCTTTGAGTTTTGAGGAGCGTCGTCGTAGCCCTGCTATGTGGATCAATACTAGAGAGGAGGACGCTTGACCTCCTTCACCCTCTCCTATAGATCTGTAAGGAAACAGGGATATACGATCTCCATAGGTAACACAATCTACTTTATACGTAGTTTTTTCAGTTTCGCGGATTTTGCGCACCAATCTTCGCACGATAACGAACATCTCTTTGGGAATCGGGGATTTTGTTTTCTTGTTCTTCCGCTGCGCATCTGATGTCGCCCCCAAGATTTCCCAATAGTGGTATCAGAGCCAGGTTGTTCGTGTGAATGATTGGTTTTGAACTGTGTGTGTTGTGTTTAGGAAGAATTTTGACGTCAAAATCGTTGATGCAAAAATAAGGAAGGGCAGCAATAGTTGCTGCCCTCGATATGCATGCCTGTAGCCACCTGCAACGGCAGCCGTAGCTTGGCAGCACAGCGTCGGCGCATGCGCAAGCGCTGTGCTTATAGTAGGCTTGCGGCCGACGGGGCTGGCAGCCAGCGGGTAGAGGTATCGTAGGGCAGCGGCGCCTGCAGCCGCTGCTCACGTGGGGTGACGCACCGCAGGGCAGCGGTGCTTGTGGCCGCTGCTCCCGTGGGCAAAAACCTCGACAAGGCAGCACCGCCTGCGGGCGTTGCCTCGCGCACAGAACCACCGGCGGAAGGGGCGACGCCTACAAGGGCACCCGTCCGCGGGGGTAGCGCTACCCACGGGGGTGCCCACCTGCAAGGGTGGCGCCCCGGCCTCGTTGCACCTACCGCCACCGGTAGGGTGGCGGCGACAACAGCAATAGTGAAATGGGAGAGAGGCTTAGGGTTTTTGGGCAAAAATATAGTTTTGCCCCTGTGAATTTGAGAAATTTCAATTTCTATCTTTTGTCTAAATTATGAAAATACCCCTATGAATTCAAAAATTTCCTATATGTCCTTGTTTCATAAAATACTAATTAATTAAAAAGTTTAGTTGATTATTATTTTTATCATTATCTGGTAGTCCTACATGATGATGATTATTTATACATGTGATATATGATGTGTGGACGGATGATCATGGACCATGTGATGTGTGTACTTGTGATTATTATTATTAGGGTCTACGAGCCTCCATTATATTTCTCGTTTATTGTCGGGCCTGCATGCCTATGATTAAGTTGTAATCACATGAGGAGGCGCAGCGGGAGCGTGGATGCGATAGCGGGACCCATGAGACGGACGATCGCGATGCATGAAGATGCATCAAGATGTCGACGGAACTGACGAGGACGAGATGGACGATCACAGGGCATGGAGATGCACCGTTGCACACATAGATCTTGATGTGAGTGATTAGGCCTACTGGCTCGGGCCTAATCACATTAGATTATTATCCATGATTATCTGGTGTGATTGCTTATACACATACTAGATATGTATATATATTTGCAAGCGATGTAGATATATATTAAATATATATATGTGTGACATGTCATATTAGGAGACCAAATCATAGAAACATCTCCCTCGATAATATTAAGTCGGTAAATGTGAGGTAATTAGATTGACCCACGTGGCCTTCCATCGTTATAAGTAGGAACCGATTCCCGGTGTAGGTTGAGTTGGTCGAGTCCCTGGAGACTCACCTATATCGTGATTCGCTATCTTGCTTACGACATAGAGATGTCACCGGTGACCTGAGGACATGGTATGCTTGGTCGAGTCCCTCGAGGGTATATCATCAAATTAGACTCATCTTGTAACGAAGGTGTTGACTTAACTAAGCATCATGATTAGTCGAGTCCCTCGAGACCATGGTGATTCGGAGGCCGAATAGGACAGGAATCGCAAGGAGTTGTGATCGGCAAGAGTTGCCTACCTTTTAGGCTTAGTGTGATTAGTCCAGTCCCTCGAGGTTACACTAAGATGCTGATTGGATCCTGATCCCCACTAGAAGTCTGTCGGAGGCTTCCATTTCATGTGCTGAGGGAGTTGCGTGACTCGTTAGTAAAATAGTGGGAGCATATTAAGATAGAAGTCCATATCTTGATAGTTTATTTTTTGCAAAATCTGCATGTTATTCATTTCTACTGCATCTTTATTTTTAGAAAATATCGCTTTCAAATCCCTTACGTGACATACTTGATGTCAACCACCTCATTGGTCCAAAGTATATGGATTGGCTCCGTAACTTGATAATTGTTCTCACGGTGAAGAAAATCGTCATCCTTGATACAGTGATGCCTACGCCCGAAGAAGGGGCAAGCGAGGATGAGATCGCTCGCTACGTGAAGTACATCGATGACTCCACTCTTGCTCAGTGCTACATGTTGGGCTCTATGACTCTTGAGTTACAAAGACAACATGAAAAGATGGATGCCAGATCCATTCTCCTACATGTTTGCAAATTGTTTGAGGAACAGAGAAGGACTTAGCGATATGAGATATCCAAGAGCCTCTTCCGTGCTAGGATGACTGAGGGGACACCAGTTCAGAACTATGTCCTAAAGATGATTGAGTGGATAGAGAAACTCATAGGTCTAGGAATGGTCCTAGAAGATAACTTGTGTGTGGACATTGTGCTTCAGTTCCTACCAGATTCCTTTTCATAGTTCAGAATGAATTCTAATATGAACAAGCTTGAGGTGACTCTCCCAGGGCTCCTCAATATATTGAGGGAGGTAGAGAGTACTATTAAGAAAGAGAAGCCAGTTCTCTACACTAGTGAAACCAGAAAGAAAAGGAAAGCAGAAAGGTCCATTAAGAAGGGAAAGGGCAAGGGGAGACCAGGTAAAATAAAGGTTGCTAAGAAAGACCTAGCAAAGGACAAGGGCCAATGCTTCCACTATGACACAGATGGGCATTGGAAGAGGAATTGCAAAGAGTACCTTGTAGAAAGGGCGAAACAAAAGCTTGATGAAGCTTCAGGTACATTCATGATCAGTCTCTATTTGTCATACTCTTATGATAACACATGAGTATTGGATACCGGTAGTGCTTATCATATATGCAATTCATTGCAGGTTCTGGTAAGGCCTAGGAGACTAGAGAGAGGCAAGATGGACCTTAAGATGGGTAATGGAGCAAAAGTTGCTGTAGTAGCTGTTGGCGAGGTCGCCCTACATATACCTGATGGAGCTTTTATTGCATTAGATGCATATTATTTTGTTCCTTCTATTATCAAAAATTTTATCTCCATTTCATGTTTGATAGTTAGTGGATATAAATTAGTTTTTGAGAACAATGGTTGTTCGATATTATTAGACGATAAGATCATCACGAAAGGAACATTGCATAATGGTTTATTTATGTTATACACTACTCCACATATCATGAATGTAAATGTGTCCAAGAGGAAACGAGATGAGATGAATAGTGCATACTTATGGCATTGTAGGCTAGGTCACATCCATGGAAGAAGGATTCAACAGTTGCTAAATGATAGATATCTAGATCCATTCGACTATGTGTCATATGTAACTTATGAGCCTTGCCTTCGTGGAAAACTGACCAACTCTCCATTTAGTGGAACTGGAGAGAGAGCTACTGAGCTATTGGAACTCGTACATAGTGATGTATGTGGACCCATGTCAACTCATGCCATTGGTGGATACTCCTACTTTATTACCTTTACTGATGATTTCTTAAGGTATGGATATGTGTACTTAATGAAGTACAAGTCCAAGGCCTTTGAGAAATTCAGAGAGTATAAGAATGAGGTGGAGAACCAGACTGGAAAGAGTATCAAAACTCTTCGATCAGATCGAGGAGGTGAGTACTTAAGTACAGACTTTACTCAGTTCCTCAAGGACCATGGGATATTATCCCAATGGACACCTCCTTATAAACCTCAGCTCAATAGTGTCTCTGAAAGGAAAAATCGTACGTTATTAGACATGGTACGATCCATGATGAGTTTTGCTAACCTACCCATCTCATTCTGGGGATATGCCCTAGAAACCGCAGCTTACCTTCTGAACAGAGTTTCAACTAAGTCGGTAGTGTCTACACTATATGAGATATGGAAAGGGAAGAAGCCTGATCTTAAGGTTGTTAAGATTTGGGGCTGCCCTACCCACGTTAAAAGACACAACCCCAATAAGTTAGAATCAAGGACAAAGCGATGCAAATTTATGGGATACCCCAAGGAAACTTGTGGGTATTATTTCTATCATCTCGAGGACCAAAAGGTCTTTGTAGCTAAGAAAGTAGTGTTCCTTGAGAAGGAACATATTCTTGGCGGAGATAGTAGGAGAATGATAGAGTTGAGCGAGGTTGGAGAACCAAGCTCAAGCACCACTCTATAACCCAAGTCTATTTAGGTACCTAATACACAAGTTTCAACTTTATGTAGGTCTGATAGAGTATCCCATCCTCCTGAGAGATATATCGGACATATTAGAGGAGAGGATGTTAAGGATATTGATCCTCAGACCTACGAGGAGGCTATTATGAGTATAGACTCCGGGAAGTGGCAAGAAGCCATGAATTTTGAGATGGATTCTATGTACTCCAACAAGGTTTGGAACCTAGTTGATGCGCCCGAAGGTATTGTACCCATCGGTTGCAAGTGGATCTTTAAGAAAAAGATCGGAGTAGATGGAAAGATAGACACCTATAAAGCAAGGCTAGTGGCTAAGGGGCATCGTCAAAGGCAAGGTGTTGACTATGACGAATCCTTCTCACCCATAGCAATGCTGAAATCCATCATAATTCTATTGGCTATTGCAGCACACTATCATTATGAGATCTAGCAAATAGATGCGAAAACCGTATTCCTCAATGGGAACCTCGAGAAGGAGGTGTATATGATGCAACCTGAGGGATTCGTGTCCAAGAACTACCCAGATAAGGTGTGTAGGTTGCTTAGATTCATTTATGGACTAAAGCAAGCTTCCCGAAGTTGAAACATAAGATTTGATGAGGCAATCAGATCTTATGACTTCATTATGAACGAAGATGAGCCTTGTGTGTACAGGAAGGTAAGTGGGAGCGCTATCACCTTTTTGGTGTTATATGTGGATGACATCCTGATCATTGGGAATGACGTAGGAATGCTATCCATAGTAAAGGCTTGGTTATCTAGACACTTCTCCATGAAGGACTTAGGGGAAGCATCTTGTATCTTGGGGATTAGAATCTATAGAGATAGATCTAAGAGGAAGCTTGGCTTATCCCAATCCAGGTACATAGAAACTATTGTCAAAAGGTTTGGCATGGAAAATTCCAAGAGAGGTCTCATACCGATGAGTCATGGGATATCGCTTTCTATGAGTATGTCCCCAAAGACTCTAGAAGAAAGGGCGAACATGGATATGATACCTTATGCCTCAGCAATAGGATCTATCATGTAGGCCATGCTATGTACTAGGCCTGATATAGCGCATGCTCTGAGTGTCACGAGCAGGTATCAGGCGGATCCAGGCTTGTAGCACTAGAAAGCAGTAAAGTGTATCCTTAAGTACTTGAGAAGGACTAAGGATCTTTTACTAGTATGTGAAGGTTGAAGGCTACACAGACTCAAGTTTTCAGTCTGATGTCGATGATAGCAAGTCGAATTCGGGGTAGGCGTACACCTTGAATGGAGGAGCAGTATGCTGTAAGAGTTCCAAGCAAGATACTACTACTGCCTTGACCACAGAGGCAGAGTACATTGCTGCATCATATGCAACAAAGGAGGGAGTCTGGTTGAAGAAGTTCATCACAGATTTGGGATTCGTGCCGGGTAGCGAGGAGCCGATCTCCTTATATTGTGACAACAACAGGGCGATTGCTCAAGCGAAGGAACCAAGGTCTCATCAGAAATCTAAGCATGTTCTGAGGAGGTTCCAACTTATCAGAGAGATCGTAACCTGAGGAGATGTAGTAGTGAAAAGAGTTCCATCCGAAGATAACATTACATATTCACTAACAAAGTCGTTGTCTCAGATTGTCTTTGAGTGTCACAGGGGTCTGATGGGGATCAAACACATAGGTGATTGGCTTTAGGTCAAGTGGGAGATTGCTAATCATAGGTGCCCAACAAGCCAATCACGTGAGTAATTGTCACGCCCCTCAAATATATCCATGATTTTTAAAACTTTCATTACAAACCAATCCAGGATCCAAACTAACGTTTGAGGACACTGAAAAACATTCAATCAAATTCACATCCATAAAACCTGTGCATTTTAAAATCATATATCACATCACTCGATAATTCACATTTATGGCAACCCAAGCCAACTTGACAAACATGAACAACATTTATAAATCCACAAGCTAAATAAATTATACAATCAGAACTCCAACTATTCACCACAAGTTCATATCATCATAAATTAGACTTAACATTCCAAAATTCCAAATAAGAGAGATCTTCTAACACTTTTACACAGTATATCCATTTCGATCATCAGAACAATTCATTACATACAAAATATGCTTATACAACAATAGCATAACAACCGACAAGACTTGCCCATAATTCTGAATAGCTATCCACTATCTCAGCCCAAATCAAACATCTCGAAGAGTGACAAGCTGACCTGAAAGATTTATATAACAACGGAGTGAGCCAAAAACGGCTCCGCAAGTGACAAAACATATTCAGAACAAAAGGAACGGTTTCAAACGAGTAAGGTATCATAATGTAAGGCAGAATACAAGAATTTTCAAGGATACCATCTCATTAGATACAAATTCATAAGTATCATGTCATTCAAAACATATTTGATTCATAACAAATGGAGCATAGAGTAATTGGAGCATATCAATGGCAGATAGGACATTTCAGAACATATCAGTTCATAGCAAATGGAGCACAGAGTAATTGGAGCATATCAATGGTAGATAGGATATTTCAGAACATATCAGTTCATAGCAAATGGAGCACAGAGTAATTGGAGCATATCAATGGCGTATGAAATGTTCCGGAGCATATCAACGACATATGGAACATTTCGAAACATATCAACAGTAGAGGAAACATTTCAGAGCATATCAATAACAAATACTGTACAGAAGCTCAAACGTCGTCTTTGACATTGCAAACATATCATTCTTATCTAGAGCATGAACAGAAACAACTCACCAAAACTCTGGATGTCATATCAAACATATAGAAGGTGTAGTGGGATCTCAATCAGAATGTGATTCATCCATTTCCGAATGACCACCTGACAAAAGTCTAAGGTCCAGAATATCCCACATAGCGGGACCCCACATAGTGGGCAATAAGCGCATACCCTTTACCATTTCTGGCAAAGGTCCAGAATATCCCACATAGCGGGACCCCACATAGCGGGCAATAAGCGCATACCCTTTACCATTTCTAGCAAAGATCCAGACAATCCCACACACCAGAGTACAAGAGGGCAGTTTCAACAATAAGTAGCATATATTGGAAGCACACGCAGAACAACAAAACGTGCATGTGCCTTTTCGAGACAATACGAAACAAAGAACAAATCTCTCACAAATGTATTCAGATTTGGAATGAAATGAAAGCAAGAGTATACACGGATTCCAAACAATCATATATAACTCAATTCAAATAAGAAGGTTAGATGAATTCGATATCCAAAGGAATGAAACTAGAATAGGCACACATCGAAAGCAAATGCGGAACAATGGGTTATACATGTGCCTATAGGAGTCAATACGATATAGCTTAAACGTTACACAATAGTTTTCAAGAATGCAAATAATTTTAAGGACAAGAGCATACAAGAATTCAAAGCAGTAATATAAAGCTCAATTGAATAAGAAGGCTAAAGGATATCAATTTCCAAAGGAATGAAACCAGAATATGAGAAATCGACCAAAGCTCGATTTCTGGCAGAATACAAGAGGCACATTGAACAAATGATTCAAACTATCAATCGTGCTCCAATTTACTCAGAAATAATCATTGGATAATACTTTCAGATAAGACAGGCTTCATATGAATTGAACTGTTCAATAGAGAGAGTTACAAATAATTTGGTAAACAAGGGTCGTAGAATAAAATCTCTGTTTGGCAGAATTCATAATGTCAGATTCAACAGATAACTGGGTAGGTGTTTGGATTCCAAATCTTTCAATCTATATATCAAAGAAAGATCTACGAGTCTAGTTTCCAATGAAATCAGTTTGAACAAATCAGAGTTTCCAACAAAGACTTATAGGCAGCTCGGTATCAAAGGTCAGAATCTCAGAAATTGCACAGATTCGAATCGTTACGTCTAAACAGGAGATATGTCAAATGCAAGGTTAGAACAATTCAAAGTTCCTCATATTCAAAGCAAATGTAGAGATAAAATTGTAGTGAGGAAAGATCAGGATACTTGCAATAGGAAAGATTAGTACAATTACAGGAGGAACGAATCGGGAACTTGCAATAAGAAATATCAGAGCAATTATAGGAGAAACGATCAGGGAACTTGCCTTTCAAGGATTTTGATCCGAAGATCCAAAGAAGGTGCCAGCCCAAATCCTTCTACTTTTCCTCCATGTCCTCTCTCTGTTTCGTTTTGTGCTCCCGTTTTCTTCCTTTCTTCGCAACTACACCACGTGTCGAACATTGAGGCACAGTCACCTGCTCTCTCTTACTCTCATTCCTTCTTTTTCTTTCCCAAACGCAGCTGCCACAGCCGCCGCCGCTGCCGCTGCGGCCGCAATCCCGTCCGCCGCCCCTTTTTCCCCCTTTCCTTTCTTTTCTTTCCCAGCAGCAACTGCCGCAGTCGCAGTCGCAACCATGGCCGCAGCCACCACAACCGCAGCCTCTTCTTCCTCCGCTACTCTATTTCCTCTCCTTCTTCTCTTCCAACTGCAGCTGCCACTGCCGCAACTGCCACCCCTTCTCCTCTTCCTCTCTTCTTCCTCTCCTTCCCTTTCTCTTCTTCTTCCTTTCCTTCTCTTCTTTCCCAGCTGCACTGCTGCAGTCGCAGCCTCAGCCACGGCCACAACCTCTTCTTCCTCCCCTGCTCATCTTCCTCTCCTTCTTCTCTTCCAACTGCAGCTGCCATCGCCGCAGCCGCAACCCCTTCTCTTCTTCCTCTCCTTCCCTTCTTCCTTTCTCTTCTTCTTCCTTTCCTTCTCTTCTTTCCCAGCTGCACTGCTGTAGTCACAGCCTCAGCCACGGCCACAGCCTCTTCTTCCTCCCCTGCTCATCTTCCTCTCCTTCTTCTCTTCCAACTGCAGCTGCCATCGCAGCAGCCGCAGCCCCTTCTTCCCCTTCTCTTCTTCCTCTCCTTCCCTTCTTCCTTCCTCTTCCTCTTTCCCTGCCACAGCTGCAGCTGCCACAGCCGTAGCCGCAGCTACTTCTTTTCCTTCTCCTCTTCCTTCTCCTTCGTTTCTTCTTCTTCTCTTTTTCTCCTTCCTCCCCTTCTTCTCCCCGAAGAACAGCACCTCCTTTCCTCTGTTTCCTCCTGTAGGAAACAGAGGTGCCACCTCTTCACCCACTTCTACTTCTTCTCTTCTTCCTTACCATCTCTTCCTCTCCTTCTCTTCCAGCTGCAGCTTCCACCGCCGCAGCCGCAGCTCCTCCTTTCCCTTCTCTTCTTCTTCTCCTCTTCTTCTTCCCTCCTCCTCCCCAGCGTCACACACACCCTCTCCTCTATTTCCTCTACAGGAAACAGAGGTATCACAACCTCTTCTCCTGCTTCCTCTTCTTCTTCTCTTCCTCTTCTCCTTCTTCTCCTCTTCGAACGCCCCACACCTCTCCTCTGTTTCCACCTGCAAAAAACAGAGGTGCTGCAGCCCTAGCTGCTGCCACCTCTCGCTCCTCTCCCTCTTCCCTCTCTTTTCCCTCTTCTTCTCCTTCTCTTCTTCTCTTTTCCTCCCCAACGCCACACACCTCCTCGCTGTAGCCTTGCCGCAGCTATCCTCCTCTCTTCTTCTTCTTCTTCTTCTTCTTCTTCTTCTTCTTCTTCTCTTCCCTTTTCCTCCCCTACGCCCCACACATCCTCTCCTCTGTTTCCACCTGCGAGAAATAGAGGTGCAGCAGCCCTAGCTGCTGCTGCTGCCTCTCTCTCTCCTCTCCATCTTCCCTCTCTTCTTCTTCTTCTTCTTTTCTTCTCTTTTCCCTCTTCCTCCTCTCTTCTTTTCCCTCTTTCTTCTTTTCTTCTCTTCTCCCTCAGCTTCTCTTCTTCTTCTCCCCATGCCCCACCGCTTCTCTCTGTTTCTCGAAGAAACAGAGAGAGCGTGGGAGGCGGTGGGATAAAACCGAAATTTTCGATTTTCTTTATTTTCTTCTTTTTACAACTTAACAGTTTAGTCCTTGAAATTTCCATATTTACATATAGGTCCTCCGATTTATAAATAAATCTTTATTAATAATTTACAAAAGTGAGGGATATTACAGTAATCGCACGTGTGACTTGATACAGAATCTTTTTGCTTATTATATTTTGGCATATATCACTTTATAACTATTGCATATATGCACATATATATTTGATGTCCTTGGATTTGTGCAATGGGAATCGGATTGTGATGAGATCATGAAAATGAGATCGATTCACCTTTAAACACATATCCTAAATAATCCCGGTCATAGGTTACTCGAGGGGGACATCGTGATTGTGATGTCTCATAGCTGCTCGTGTAAGGACGCTAGGGATACAATACAGGTGCTCATTGGAGAATAGGTTAACTAATTGATCCGTTTACAGAATGCTGGATGGCTGATGATGCCTTATTCTCAGACAACGATTCCGTAGTCCTAGTGGTATATCTGGTCCTTAGACTTGAGACACCAAGGATGTCCTATATGAGTGCTCCACTCTTTAATACCAGACTTATAGGTTTGGCTGTCCCAAATATAGTACAACTGGTCATTGGGAGTGATAGTCGACCTTACAGGGGCTATTGAGTGTCGATAGAGGATCATCCACTCTCGGTGTCATGAGAGGAATATCCCATATGTTCTTGCTCAGACAAATCCCTAGCTAGGGTCATTCGGGTTGAGAGAAAAAGAGTTCTTCGGGAGAATCCAGCGAGACTCGAGTAGAAAACGTATGGGTCTGACAGCACTATCCTCGATATACGGTCTCTGGGATATTAGATGAATGAGGGACTATAGGTACACGGTAACTGAGGATAGACAGGTCCAATGGATTGGATTCCCCTATATCGTTTGGGGACTACGGCGTAGTGGCCTAGTACGTTCGTAGTCGATGAGTCGAGTGAATTATTACAGAGATAATAATTCATTGAGTTAGAAGGAGTTCTGACAGGTATGACTCACGGCTAGCTCGATATTAGGCTTAGAGGGTCACACACATATGGTAGGCATTACAATGAGTAGAGGTTCGGATATGAGATATCCGACGGAGCCCTTGTCTTATTGGATATCCAATAAGCCCTTGAATTATTGGATCTCATGGACGAGATCCAATAAGAGCCCATGAAAAATTATTGGATAGAGATCCACTAATCTAAAAGGCATGGGTTATTAGATGCAGATCCAATACCCACTAGGGGAGGATCCATTAGGGTTTGATAGGGGACCTCTATAAATAGGAGGGATTCAGAGCCTCATAGGCTAGAAATTTTGCTTGCCTCTCCTATTCTCCTTCCCCTCTCCACCTCAAAGCAGGCTTTGAGTTTTGAGGAGCGTCGTCGCAGCCTTGCTGTGTGGATCACCGCTAGAGAGGAGGACGCTTGACCTCCTTCACCCTCTCGTAAAGATCTGTAAGGAAACAGGGATATATGATCTCCCTAGGTAACAAATGCTAGTCATAGGTGCCCAGCAAGCCAATCACGTGAGTGATGGCACATGTGACTTGATACAGAATCTTTTTGCTTATTATATTTTGGCGTATATCACTTTATAACTATTGCATAAATGCATACATATATTGTGATGTCCTTGGATTTGTGCAATGGGAATCAGATTGTGATGAGATCACGATAATGAGATTGATTCACCTTTAAACACATATCCTAAATAATCCCGGTCATAGGTTACTCGAGAGGGACATCGTGATAACCAGATAGACTGGTGTGCTGTATACCCGTCCATATGATGGATGCAGCTGGTCTCATAGCTGCTCGTGTAGGGACACTAGGGATACAGTATAGGTGCTCATTGGAGAATGAGTTCACTGATTGATCCGCTTACGGAATGCTGGATGGTTGATGATGCCTTATTGTCAGACAGCGATTTCGTGGTCCTAGTGGTGAATCTGGTCCTTAGACTTGAGACACCAAGGATGTCCTGTATGAGTGCTCCATTCTTTGATACCAGACTTATAGGTTTGGCTGTCTCATATCTAGTACAGCTGGTCATTGGGAGTGGTAGTCGACCTTACGAGGGCTATTGAGTGTCGATAGAGGATCATCAACTCTCGGCATCATGAGAGGAATATCCCATGTGTTCCTGCTAAGACAAATCCCTGGCCAGGGTCATTCGGGTTGAGAGAGAAAGAGTTCTCCGGGAGAATCCGATTAGAGCGAGACTCGAGAAGAAACCGTATAGGTCTGACAACACCATGCTCGATATACGATCTCTGGGATATTAGATGGATGAGGGATTATAGGTACACGGTAACTGAGGACAGACAGGTCCAATGGATTGGATTCCCTTGTATCGTCTGGGGACTACGACGTAGTGGCCTAGTACGTCCGTAGTCGATGAGTCAAGTGAATTATTACAGAGATAATAATTCACTGAGTTAGAAGGAGTTCTGACGGGTATGACTCACGGCCAGCTCGATATTGGGCCTAGAGGGTCACACACATATGGTAGGCATTGCGATGAGTAGAGGTTCAGATATGAGATATCCGACGGAGCCCTTGTCTTATTGGATGTAGATCCAATACCCACTAGGGGAGGACCCATTAGGGTTTGATAGGGGACCTCTATAAATAGGAGGGATTCAGAGCCTCATAGGCTAGAGCCTTTGCTTGTCTTTCCTATTCTCCTCTTCCTCTCCACCTCAGAGCAGGCCTGGAGTTTTGAGGAGCCATTCCTATTCTCCTCTTCCTCTCCACCTCAGAGCAGGCTTGGAGTTTTGAGAAGCGTCGTCGCAACCCTGTTGTGTGGATCACCGCTAGAGAGGAGGACGCTTGACCTCCTTCATCCTCTCCTAAGGATCTGTAAGGAAACAGGGATATACGATCTCCCTAGGTAACACAACCTACTTTAAATGCAGTTTTAAATTTCGCAGATTTTACGCACCAATCTTCGTACGACGACGAACATCTCTTTGGGAATCGGGGATTTTGTTTTCTTGTTCTTCCACTGCGCATGTGATGTCGCCCCCATGATTTTCCAACAGTGGTATCAGAGCCAGGTTGTTCGTGCGAATGATTCGTTTTGAACTGCGTGTGTTGTGTTTAGAAAAAATATTGACGTCAAAATCGTTAACGCAAAAGCGAGAAAGGGCAGCAACAGTTGCTGCCCTCGATCTACGTGCGTGAAGCGCAACCGAAGCCTGGCAGCACGGGGGCTGCGTTTGCAGCAACCGACAGGCGGCCTGCTTGCAGCAGGCTTGCTGCCGGCGGGGCTCGCAGCCCACGGGTAGAGGCGTCGCAGGCCGCAGGGCAGCGGCGCCTACCGTCGCTGATCCCGCGGGCGAAACACCCCCCACAGGGGCGGCTGCCCGTCGGAACAGCACCGCCTGCGGAGGTAGTGGCGCCCGAAGGGGGCGCCCACCCGCATCGACAGCGCCGCCAGCGGGCGTGCCGCCTGCAGGCGAGGGCAGTGCCCTCGCCCCGCCGCACAGGCCGTCGCCGGTAGGGTGGCGGCGGCGGCAGCAGCGAAAGGGGGAAAGGGCATTAGGGTTTTCTGGGCAAAAGACAGTTTTGCCCCTCGAAATTTGAGAAATTCTAGTTTCTGTCTTGTCCAAATTACAATAATACTCCTATAAATTCAAAAATTCGCTACATGTCCCTGATTTCAGAAAATATTAATTAATTAAACGGTTTAATTGATTATTATTTTTATTATTATCTAGTAGTCCTACATGATGATGATTATTTATACATGTGATGTATGATGTGTGGACGGATGATCATGGACCGTGTGATGTGTGTACTTGTGATTATTATTATTGCGGTCTGCGAGCCTCCATTATATTTTTCGTTTATTGTCGAGCCTGCGTGCTTATGATTAAGTTGTAATCACATGAGGAGGCGTAGCGGGAGCGTGGATGCTATAGCGGGACCCACGAGACGGACGATCGCGATGCATGAAGATGCATCAAGATGTCGACGGAACTGACGAGGACGAGATGGACGATCATAGGGCCTGGAGATGCATCGTTGCACACATAGATCTTGATGTGAGTGATTAAGCCTATTGGCTCGGGCCTAATCACATTAGGTTGTGGTCCATGATCATCTGGTGTGATTGCTTATACACATACTAGATATGTATATATATTTGCATTCGATATAGATATATATTAAATATGTATATGTGTGACATGTCATATTAGGAGACCAAATCATATAAACATCTCTCTCGATAATATTAAGTCGGTAAACGTGAGATAATTAGATTGACCCATGTGGCCTTCCATCGTTATAAGTAGGAACCGATTCCCGGTGTAGGTTAAGTTGGTCGAGTCCCTCGAGACTCACCTATATCGCGCTATCTTGCTTACGACATAGAGATGTCACCGGTGACCTAAGGGCATGGAATACTTGGTCGAGTCCCTCGAGGGTATATCATCAAATCAGACTCATCTTGTAACGAAGGTGTTGACTTAACCGAGCATCATGGTTGGTCGAGTTCCTCGAGGCCATGGTGATTCGGAGGCCGAACAGGACGGGAATCACAAGGAGTTGTGATCGGCAAGAGTTGCCTACCTTTTAGGCTTAGTGTGATTGGTCGAGTCCCTCGAGATTACACTAAGACGCTGATTGGATCCTGATCCCCACTAGAAGTCTGTCGGAGACTTCCGTTTCATGTGCTGAGGGTGTCGCGTGACTCGTTAGTAAAATAGTGGGAGCATATTAAGATAGAAGTCCATATCTTGATAGTTTATTTCTTGCAAAATCTGCATGTTATTCATTTCTACTGCATCTTTATTTTCATAAAATGTCGCTTTTAAATCCCTTACGTGGTATACTTGATGTCAACCGCCTCAGTAGTCCAAATTATACGGATTGGCTCTGAAACTTGAGAATTGTTCTCACAACGGAGAAAATCATGTACGTCCTTGATACAGTGATGCCTACGCCCGAAGAAGGGGCAAGCGAGGATGAGATCGCTCGATACGTGAAGTACATTGATGACTCTATTGGGCTCTATGACTCCTGAGTTATAGAGACAACATGAAAAGATGGATGCCAGATCCATTCTCCTACATGTCCGTAAATTGTTTGAGGAATAGGGAAGGACTCAGCGATATGAGATATCTAAGAGCCTCTTCCGCGCTAGGATGACTGAGGGGACACTGGTTCAAAACCATGTCCTAAAGACGATTGAGTGGATAGAGAAACTCACAGGTCTAGGAATGGTCCTAGAGGATAACTTATTTGTGAACATTGTACTTCAGTCCCTACCAGATTCCTTTTCATAGTTCATAATGGATTTTAATATGAACAAGCTTGAGGTGACTCTCCCAGAGCTCCTCAATATGTTAAGGGAGGCAGAGAGTACTATTAAGAAAGAGAAGCCAGTTCTCTACACTAGTGAGACCAAAAAGAAAAGGAAAGTAGAAAGGTCCCTTAAGAAGGGAAAGGGCAAGGGCAGACTAGGTAAAGCAAAGGTTGCTAAGAAAGACCCAGTAAAGGACAAAGGCCAATGCTTCCACTGTGGTAAAGATGAACACTAGAAGAGGAACTGCAAAGAGTACCTTGCAGAAAAGGCGAAACAAGAAGCTTGGTGAAGCTTCAGGTACATTCATGATCAATCTCCAATTGTTAGATTTTTGTGATAGTGCATTGGTATTGGATACCAATATTGCTTATCACATCTACAATTTATTGTAAATTCTAGAAAAGCAGAGGGGAAATTGACGAGAGGAATATTGTATAAAGGTTTGTTTATGCAAGACACTACTCCACATATCATGAATGTAAGTGTCTAAGAGGAAACGAGAGGAGGTGAACAGTGTATACCTATGGCATTGTAGGCTAGGTCATATCCATGAGGGAATGATTCAAAAGTTGCTAAATGATAGATATCTAGATCCATTTGACTATGTGTCATATGCAACTTGCGAGCCTTGCCTTCGTGAAAAACGGACCAACTCTCCATTTAGTGGAACTGGAGAGAGAGCCACTCAGCTGTTGGAACTCATACATAGTGATGTATGTGGACCCATGTCAACTCATGCCATTGGAGGTTACTCCTACTTCATTACATTTTCTGATGATTTCTCAATGTATGGATATGTGTACTTAATGAAGTACAAGTCCGAGGCTTTTGAGAAATTCAGAGAGTATAAGAATGAGGTGGAGAACCAGACTGGAAAGAGTATCAAAACTCTTCGATCAGATCGAGGAGGTGAGTACTTAAGTATAGAGTTTACTCAGCTCCTCAAGGACCATGTGATATTATCCCAATGGACACCTCCTTATACACCTTAGCTCAATGTTGTCTCTGAAAGGAGAAATCGTACGTTATTAGATATGGTACGGTCCATGATGAGTTTCGCTAACCTACCCATCTTATTCTAGGGATATGCCCTAGAGACCGCAGCTTACCTTCTGAACAGAGTTCCAACTAAGTCGGTAGTGTCTACACCATATGAGATATGGAAAGGGAAGAAGCCTGATCTTAAGGTTGTTAAGATTTGGGGCTGCCCTGCTCACATTAAAAGACACAACCCCGATAAGTTAGAATCAAGGACAGAGCGATGCAAATTTGTGGGACACCCCAAGGAAACTTGTGGGTATTATTTCTATAATCTCAAGGACCATAAGGTCTTTGTAGCTAAGAGAGCAGTGTTGCTTGAGAAGCAACACATTCTTGGCGGAGATAGTGGGAGAATGATAGAGTTGAGCGAGGTTGGAGAACCAAGCTCAAGCACCACTCTACAGCCCAAGTCTGTTCAGGTACCTAATACACAAGTTTCAACTTTACGCAGGTCTGATATCACATCCTCCTGAGAGATATGTGGGACATATTAGAGGAGAGGATTTTGAGGATATTGATCCTCAGACCTACGAGGAGGCTATTATGAGTATAGACTCTGGGAAGTGGCAAGAAGCCATGAATTCTGAGATGGATTCTATGTACTCTAATAAGGTTTGGAACCTAGTTGATGCGCCCGAAGGTATTGTACCCATCGGTTGCAAATGGATCTTTACGAAAAAGATCAGAGTAGATGGAAAGGTAGAGACCTATAAAGCAAGGCTAGTGGCTAAGGGGTATTGTCAAAGGTAAGGTGTTGACTACGACGGAACCTTCTCACCCGTAGCAATGCTAAAATCCATCAGAATTCTATTGGCTATTGTAGCACACTATGATTATGAGATGTGGCAGATGGATGTGAAAACCACATTCCTCAATGGGAACCTCGAGGAGGTGGTGTATATGATGCAACCTGAGGGATTCGTGTCCAAGAACTGCCCAGATAAGGTGTGTAGGTTGCTTAGATCCATTTATAGACTAAAGCAAGCTTCCCGAAGTTGGAACATAAGATTTGATGAGGTAATCAGATCTTATGACTTCGTTAAGAATGAAGATGAGCCTTGTGTATACAGAAAGGTAAGTGGGAGCACTATCACCTTTTTGGTGTTATATGTGGATGACATCCTCATTATTGAGAATAACGTAGGAATGCTATCCACAGTGAAGGCTTGGTTATCTAGACACTTCTCCATGAAGGACTTAGGGGAAGCATCCTATATCTTGGGGATTAGAATCTATAGAGATAGATCCAAGAGGATGCTTGGCTTGTCCCAGTCCAAGTACATAGAAACCATTGTCAAAAGGTTTGGCATGGAAAATTCCAAGAGAGGTCTCATACCGATGAGACATGGGATATCGCTTTCTACGAGTATGTCCCCAAAGACTCCAGAAGAAAGGGCGAACATGAATATGATACCTTATGCCTCAGCAATAGGATCTATCATGTATGCCATGATATGTACTAGGCCTGATATAGTGCATGCTTTGAGTGTCACGAGCAGGTATCAAGCAGATCCAGGCTTGGAGCACTGGAAAGCAGTAAAGTGTATCCTTAAGTACTTAAGAAGGACTAAGGATCTTTTACTATGGAGGTAATAGCCTTAAGGTTGAAGGCTACACAGACTCAAGTTTTCAGTCTGATGTCGATGATAGCAAGTCGAATTCAAGGTATGTGTACACCTTGAATGGAGGAGCAGTGTGTTGGAAGAGTTCCAAGCAAGATACTACTGCTGACTCGACCACAGAGGCGGAGTATATTGCTGCATCAGATGCAGCAAAGGAGGGAGTCTGGGTGAAGAAGTTCATCACAGATTTGGGAGTCGTGCCGGGTAGCGAGGAGCCGATCTCCTTATATTGCGACAACAACGGGGCGATTACTCAAATAAGGGAACCCGTGTCTCATCAGAAGTGTTCTAAGGAGGTTCCAACTTATTAGAGAGATCGTAACCCGAGGAGATGTAGTAGTGGAAAGAGTTCCATCCGAAGATAACATTGCAGATCCACTGACAAAGCCATTGTCTCATTTTATCTTTGAGCGTCACAGGGGTCTGATGGGGATCAAACACATAGGTGATTGGCTTTAGGTCAAATGGGAGATTGCTAGTCATAGGTGCCCAGCAAGCCAATCACGTGAGTGATGGCACGTGTGATTTGATACAGAATCTTTTTGCTTATTATATTTCGGCGTATATCACTTTATAACTATTGCATAAATGCATACATATATTGTGATGTCCTTGGATTTGTGCAATGGGAATCAGATCGTGATGAGATCACGATAATGAGATCGATTCACCTTTAAACAAATATCATAAATAATCCCGGTCATATGTTACTCGAGAGGGACATCGTGATAACCGGATAGACTGGTGTGCTGTATACCCGTCCATATGATGGATGTAGCTGGTCTCATAGCTGCTCGGGTAGGGACACTAGGGATACAGTACAGGTGCTCATTGGAGAATGAGTTCACTGATTGATCCGCTTACGGAATGCTGGATGGTTGATGATGCCTTATTGTCAGACAGCGATTTCGTGGTCCTAGTGGTGTATCTGGTCCTTAGACTTGAGACACCAAGGATGTCCTGTATGAGTGCTCCACTCTTTGATACCAGACTTATAGGTTTGGCTGTCCCAGATCTAGTACAGCTGGTCATTGGGAGTGGTAGTCGACCTTACGAGGGCTATTGAGTGTCGATAGAGGATCATCCACTCTCGGCATCATGAGAGGAATATCCCATGTGTTCTTGCTCAGACAAATCCCTGGCCAGGGTCATTCGGATTGAGAGAGAAAGAGTTCTCCGGGAGAATCCGATTAGAGCGAGACTCGAGAAGAAACCGTATGGGTCTGACAACACCATGCTCGATATACGGTCTCTGGGATATTAGATGGATGAGGGATTATAGGTACACGGTAACTGAGGACAGATAGGTCCAATGGATTGGATTCCCCTGTATCGTCTGGGGACTACGGCGTAGTGGCCTAGTACGTCCGTAGTCAATGAGTCAAGTGAATTATTACAGAGATAATAATTTACTGAGTTAGAAGGAGTTCTAACGGGTATGACTCACGGCCATCTCGATATTGGGCCTAGAGGGTCACACACATATGGTAGGCATTGCGATGAGTAGAGGTTCGGATATGAGATATCCGACGGAGCCCTTGTCTTATTGGATGTAGATCCAATATCCACTAGGGGAGGACCCATTAGGGTTTGACAAGGGACCTCTATAAATAGGAGGGATTCAGAGTCTCATAGGCTAGAGCCTTTGCTTGCCTTTCCTATTCTCCTCTTCCTCTCCACCTCAGAGCAGGCCTGGAGTTTTGAGGAGCCTTTCCTATTCTCCTCTTCCTCTCCACCTCAGAGCAGGCTTGGAGTTTTGAGAAGCGTCGTCGCAACCCTGTTGTGTGGATCACCGCTAGAGAGGAGGATGCTTGACCTCCTTTATCCTCTCTTAAGGATCTGCAAGGAAACAGGGATATACGATCTCCCTAGGTAACACAACCTACTTTATATGCAGTTTTAAATTTCGCAGATTTTGTGCACCAATCTTCGTACGACGACGAACATCTCTTTGGGAATCGTGGATTTTGTTTTCTTGTTCTTCCGCTGTGTATGTGATATCGCCCCCATGATTTCCCAACAACATAATCTACTCTATACACAGTTTTTTCAGTTTTGCGGATTTTGCGCACCAATCTTCGCACGACGACAAACATCTCTTTGGGAATCGAGGATTTTATTTTCTTTTTCTTCTACTGTGCATCTGATGTTGCCCCCAAGATTTCCCAATAGTAAGAGGGGTATTTGTCCTTCCCCTTCAAAGTGATTTGCTAGTGGAAGTTGGGAGCCTCATCGAAGAAGGCTTCGCAAGTGGATGTAGGTCATTTGACCGAACCACTTTAAATTAGTGTGTTCCTTGAATGTGTGAGTGTTTACCTTTCTGAAACCTTTATTTACATAGCAGCAAGCTGGTTTTCATCTCCTTGTTTTACTCGAGCTACTTTTACCAAGTCATTCTTTGTCGAATCGAAATCTCTACGCATTTATGAAATCGTTTTCAAACTTACGAGTTTTAATCCGCTGCATTAATTCACCCCCCCCCCCTCTTAGTGCTTCTCCGATCCTAATGATTGGTATCAGAGCGAGGCTCACTCTCGTATTTAGTTTAATACCCAAGAGAGATGGCTTACTCCGATATGCAAGAGAGTCACTCTATTACACATCCGCCTATGTTTAATGAGTCGGATTACACGTATTGGAAGACTCATATCAGGATCTTCCTTATTTTCATGGATTTTGAGCTTTGGAATATTGTCGAAAATGGATTTCAAAAATCTTCTCTTCCAGATGAGCGAATGGGATGAATCGGAGAAGAAGGTTTTTGCTTTAAACGCAAAGGCTATGAATGCCTTGTTTTGTGCAGTTGATAAAAATGAATTTAATCATGTTTCGATTTGTGATTCGACTTTTGATATTTGGAGAACTCTTGAGGTCACTCATGAAGGCACTAGCCGAGTAAAAGAGTCCAAAATCAACATTCTTGTGCATTCTTACGAACTTTTTCGGATGTCATCAATGGACTCAAAGCTCTTGTTAAAGGTTTTTCTAACTTTGAACTAGTAACTAAAATTTTAAGATCCCTTCCAAAGAATTGGGATCCAAAAGTTACGGCCATTCAAGAGGCCAAGGACCTTAAAACATTTCCTCTCGAAGAACTTATTGGGTCTCTAATGACCTACGAAATGATGTACAATACTCATGAAGAGCTCGAGAATCCCCTTCCAGAGAATAGGAAGGATATGACACTTAAAACACAAGAAGACTACTTAAAAGGAACATCAAGTGATGAGGACAGTGATGATGACATTGCACTTTTAACTCGAAAATTTAAAAAAATTATAAGAAATAATAAATTTAAAAATGACACCAAAAACAAACTTGAATATAAAAAAGACCGAGTAATATGCTATAAATGCAAGAAGCCGGGGCACTTCAAAAATGAATGCCCCCAAGCCAAGAAGAAGCAACCGAAAAAGAAGAAAGCTTTAAAAGCGACTTGGGATGACTCAAGTGATTCCAAGAATAAAGAAGCTAGCAACAAAGAGGAGGCAAACTTCGCGCTAATGGCTATAAGAGGAGAGGTATGTGATTTAATTAATGAAGATTTATCTTTCGATGAACTTTCTATTGCTTTACATGAATTATTTGAAGAGTGTAGAACTATAAGTAAGAAGTTCAATCTATTAAAGAAAGAGCATACCTTACTATAAAATAAGCTTGATAATCTTCAAACTCCTCCATGCACTAAGTGTGAACACTTAGAAGCAATAAAAGATGAGAATTTACTACTTAAAGAGACCTTAAACAAGTTTAAGGTTAATAGCAAAGGCTTGGACATGATCCTTGCAAACAAGGGTCACGTCACAAATAGAAGTGGTATTGGTTTTGTGAGAGGACCTCACCAAAATCCTACCACTTTCATTAAAGGACCCACATTATATGTTTCACTTCATTTAAAATGTAACTTTTGTTGTAAATCCGGACATATTACTTATAAATGTCCATTTAGGAAAATTAGTCTACATAAGTTAATATGGGTTCCTAAAGGAACTATAAATAATTCAATGATAAATGACAAAATTAGTAGATCAATTTTTGAGGCACCCAAAATCAAATGGGTACCTAAAAACCATTCTCTTTTGTAGACAAACACACAAGCTAGAGCAAGAGATGGTATCTTGATAGTAGATACTCAAGGCATATGACCAGAGATCCATCTCATTTCTCTATCCTCACTAGCAAAGAAGAAGGGTATGTCACCTTCAGAGACAACAATAAATGTAAAATCATTGGCAAGGGAACTATAGGTAATAAATCAAGTTTTTCAATTGATGATGTATTGCTAGTTGATGAATTGAAACATAATCTCTTAACCATTAGTCAATTATGCGATAAAGGTTATTTGAATCCAATGTGTGCATTATTGAAAAACCAAACAATAACATATCAATGATTGCCTTAAAACAAAATAATGTTACACATCAACCGTGATGAACTTAATAATGAAATGTGCTTTTCCGTTTTAAATGATGATGCTTGGCTTTGGCATAGGAGATGAGGTCATGCAAGTATGAAACTAATATCTAAGATTTCATCTAGAGAGATAGTACGAGGGATTCCCAATATAAAGTTTGTTAAGGACAAAGTGTGTGATGCTTGTCAACTAGGAAAACAAATAAAAACTAGTTTCAAACCAAAAAATCAGTTAGCACCACTAGACCATTGCAATTAATCCATTTAGACTTATTTGGACCAATTGACACAACGAGTCTAGGAGGAAGCAAATATGCCTTCGTAATTGTAGATGACTATAGTAGATACACTTGGACCTATTTCTTGGCTCATAAAAGTGATTGTTTCAAATGTTTCTCTAAATTTTGTAAACTTACTCAAAACAAAAAAGACTTCATGATTTTATCAATTCAAAGTGATCATGGTGGCGAATTTCAAAATCATGACTTCCAAAGTTTTTGTGATTCCAATGGATATAATCACAACTTCTCCACTCTGAGAAATCCTCAACAAAACGGGGTAGTTGAAAGAAAAAATAAAAATTTACAAGAAATGACAAGAACCATGTTAAATGAACATAGTCTATCTAAGTATTTTTGGGCTGAAGCTATTAATACGACTTGCTATGTCATGAATAGGGTTCTAATAAGACCATCTCTATCAAAAACTCCATATGAATTATGGAATAACAAAAAACCAAATGTTTCTTATTTTAAAGTTTTTGGTTACAAATGCTTTATTTTGAATGAAAATGATGCCATAGAAAAATTTGATGCTAAGTCCAATGAAGGCATCTTTCTTGGTTACTCTTCCATATTTAAGGCTTTTCATGTTTTTAACAAAAGAACCTTAGTTACAGAAGAGTCTATTCATGTAGTTTTTAATAAAATTTCTGAGTTAAAGAAAAATGATTTTGATGATGATCTTGGTTTTGATAATTTGAATTTAAATGAACCCCCTCCTCAAAATAGCAACTTGGATGCATCTTCTTCTGAAATTTCCTTACCTAAGGAATGGAAGTATGTAGATGCTCATCCAAAAGAGCTAATTATAGGAGATACATCAAAAGGGGTTTAAACTCGTTCTTCCTTCAAGAATTTTTGTGCTAACGCCGCCTTCCTTTCTCAAATTGAACCTAAATGCATTGACAAAACCTTGAAAGATGATTTATGGGTTATTGCAATGTAAGAGGAATTGAACCAATTTGAGAGGAATGAGGTATGTAAGCTTATTCCTAGAACTAGTGACCATTTAGCCATTGGTACTAAATGGGTATTTAGAAACAAACAAGATGAATGCAGTATTATGGTTAGAAACAAGGCTAGACTAGTGGCCAAAGGTTTCAACCAAGAAGAAGGTATCGACTACAAAGAGACCTTCGATCCTGTGGTAAGATTAGAAGCCTTTAGGATGCTCCTTACTTATGCTAGTAGTAATAATTTTAAACTATTTCAAATGGATATCAAAAGTGCTTTCTTGAATGGTTTTATTTCTGAAGAAGTGTATGTTGAACAACCTCCCAGATTTGAAAATTCTCTTCTTCCTAATCATATGTTTAGATTGACTAAGGTTCTCTATGGCTTAAAATAAGCTCCTAGAGCTTGGTATGAAAGGCTTAGTTCCTTTTTTATTTTAAATAATTTTACAAAAGGCAAGGTTGATACTACATTGTTTATCAAACATTTTAAAAATAATTTTTTCATTATTCAAATTTATGTGATGATATTACTTTTGGTTCATTGGATGAATCACTATGTGAATCATTTGCCAAGTGTATAAGTCATGAATTTGAAATGAGTCTAATGGGTGAATTAACCTTCTTTTTAGGATTACAAATTAAATAACTTAGTAATGGTATATTTTTTAATCAATCTAAATATACATTAGAATTGTTAAAATGATTTAACATGGATGGTTCAAAAGCTATAAACACTTGTATGAGTACTTCCACTAAGTTAGACATGGATGAAAGTGGTGAAAGCTTTGATCAAAAAATATATAGGGAAATGATTGGTAGTTTACTTTACCTCACTACAACTAGACCGGATATCATGTTTAGTGTATTATGCTAGGTTTCAAGCTAATCCTAAATTGTCTCATCTTAAAAGTGTTAAAAGAATCCTCAGATATCCTAAAGGAACTCTTAATTTAGGATTATGATATCCAAAATTTGATAATTTTGATTTAATAGCTTATGTAGATGTCGATTTTGGTGGATGTAGGATAGATTGAAAATGCACATCCGGAACATGTCAAATTTTAGGACATGCACTTGTTTTTTGGATTTCCAAAAAACAAAATTCGGTTGCACTATCTACGGTAGAAGTCGAATATATAGCTGCAAGTGCATGCTGTACACACGTTGTTTGGATGAAAAATACATTAGAAGACTATGGAATTTACTTAAAGAACATTCCCATTAAATGTGATAATACAAGTGCTATTTGTCTAACCAAAAATCTAATTCAACACTCTAGAACTAAGCATATTGACATTAGGCATCACTTTATATGAGATCATATCAATAATAATAATGTCATTCTAGAATTTATTGATATAAAGCATCAATTAGTGGATATTTTCACAAAAGCCTTAAATGAAGATCAATTTGACTTTATTAGAAGGGAATTAGGCATGTTGAATTGTCCTTGTGAATGAGCTTGATTGTATATATTTTTAAAAAAATTTTCATCCTCTTTTCGGTTTTTGTGGATTTGACTTCTTTCTTATTATTGTAAACCTCTATGCTACCTTGACATACGTTTGACATTATCCTAGTATATGATGTTGGATGTTTCTTTCCGAAATTTTATCAACATTTTGATGGCTCCTTCATGTTATTTTGGATGATTTGATGTCTTCTTTGAATTATCAATATTAATGCCAAGTTGAAGCTTTGTCAATGTTGCCATCTCCTTTTCAAGATTTTTTTCTTATGAAATTATTTTATGAATGGCTGCAATGATCATGAGTTTTATGCTTAAAACCTCATCTCCTTTTTGTTGATGACAAAGGGGGAGAAGAATGTGCAAAAGATTGATGACTTGTGCAAAATATGAATTGCAAAAGCTTGTGCAATACAAATGTCTTATATGCATCGATAGCATGACTTATATAAATTGTAAAAGCTTGGGTAATGCAAATATCTTATATGCATCGCAAATGTGATAGCATGACTTATATGAATTGCAAAAACTTGTGTAATACAAATGTCTTATATGCATCACAAATGTGATAGCATAACTTATATAAATTGCAAAAGCTAATATGTTGTGTAATGCAAATATCTTATATGCATCGCAAAAATGTCTTATATGCATCGAAAACTTTTTGAGAATATCGCAATATCAAAGTTTTTAGATTGGTTGTCCTTTCATTTCATGATTATATGAAATCATGCCTTACATTTATATCATGAGATTTATGTTGAAAGTTCATATCTCTTGTCAAAATGATAATTGTCTTTTATCATTCGACTTGAAAATAATTTTCATAGCTTGAAATTATGAGAAATACGAATTTCGTATTTGCTCATGCTTATAGAAAATAACAATAAGTTCAATGGATAGAACTTATCGGTTTAGGCTTGAATTCAAAGAAATTGAATTCAAGAGTATTTATCTTCTCATTATATGGCATGTAGATAGGGGGAGTTATGTTTAACTCCGTCATCAATTGATTGTCATCATCAAAAAGGGGGAGATTGTTAAATCTCAGATTTTGATGATGAAATCAATTGATGGGTTAATTGATCTAATCCATATTATTGAGTTAAGTGTGCAGGATTAACTACGATAGCTTGAAGACATAAAGCAAGTCTACCGAAATCAAGTTTTATGGGTGTTCGAGAGTCCGCCGAGAGTCCGAAGATTCGTTGGAAGTGCTGCCGGAACTAACCGAGAAGAAATCAGGGACTTGCCGAAGTTTTCGAAAGTCTGCCGGAGAGATCGTCGGATGTTCATGGAGATCATCGATAAGGTTCAGCTACTTGCCAAAGACTCGCTGAACTCGCCACAAGACCGGGAGCCTACTGGGAGTCCGCCAAAAGAAATCCGAGGGTGTATCGGAAGTCCATCGAAAGTTCGTCGAAAAGCTCGCTGGAAGGAAACTTGACATTGCTAGTTAAAAACTTGCTTAGGACTATGTCTTAATTTTGTAGTTTAAATATAATTAGGGTTAGGATTAAGGGTTAATCCTATAACCCGATTAGGGGCTAATTGGGCCCAAGTTCAGACTGGTTTGGGCTAAGTTTGGTGCCCAACAAGTGAGCTGAAATAGTCTAGGCGGTGGCACCGACCAGAACCCGAGAGTTCCAGTGGTGACACCGCCAGCAAACTGCTGCCGCCCAGAACCCGAGAGGTCTGGTGGTGGCACTTCCAGTACACTTTCAGTGTCAGACACTAACAGTAGCGGTGGCACCGCCAGCACTGGGAAACCCAAAAGCAATTCAAATTTGGAACCCAAATTTGAATCCTCTTGGGGTCTATAAATACCCCTCAATTCTCAATAGAGAAGACACCTTTTGAGAAGTTAGAGATTGAGAAAAAGCCT
Source organism: Musa acuminata AAA Group (assembly GCF_036884655.1). NCBI lineage: Eukaryota > Viridiplantae > Streptophyta > Magnoliopsida > Zingiberales > Musaceae > Musa > Musa acuminata. Next base: position 24,651,009 of record NC_088343.1, on the reverse strand, counting down.
TAGCAAAGACTTTAGCAAGTCTTGTTTTCAATAGCTTAAGTGTTCACCTCCCTCTTTCTCTTTGAAAATCTGTAAGAGTGTGAACCACTTGTAAAAGGTTATAAGAGGGGTATTTGTCCTTCTCCTTCAAAGTGATTTACTAGTGGATGTTGGGAGCCTCATCGAAAAAGGCTTCGTAAGTGGATGTAGGTCATTTGACCAAACCACTTTAAATTGGTGTGTTCTTTGAATGTGTGAGTGTTTACCTTTCTGAAACCTTTATTTACATAGCAATAAGCTTTTGGTTTTCATCTCCTTACTTTACTTGAGCTACTTTTACCAAGTCATTCTTTATCGAATCGAAATCTCTATATATTTATTAAATCATTTTCAAACTTACGAGTTTTAATCCGCTGCACTAATTCACCCCCCCCTTAGTGCCGCTCCGATCCTAACAGAGAGAACCTTTACACCCCTACTTACTCCTCACTTAAACTACACTAACACTTAGAGCTTTTAGAGTTCTCACAAGATTATAATAGTGTTTTTCTTCTTTTTTGCCCTCAATTCTTATGTATGTTAATCTGGGATGAGAGGGGTATTTATAGACTTCAAATGACTTCAAAATTGAAGCAAAAAAAGGTTTAATCCTGGGTTTCCCGAGTACTGGCGGTACCACCCCCTGCAGCTCTGACATTGGGTGGTACCACCGCTCAGTCTGGTAGTACTACTACCTAACACAATCTAAGAGACTATGTCTGGATGGTACCACCGCCAAGTCTGGTGGTACCACTACCTGACACAATCTTAAAGACTATGTCTGGGTGGTACCATAGCCCAATCTGGCGGTACTATTGCCTAACACAATCTTGAAGATTGTGTCTGGGTGGTACCATCGTCAGACCCTGCTACAGGACACTGAATAAGCCAAACAATAGGCCCAATTCAACCCTGATTCAGGCCCAATTGATTCCTAATTGAGTTGGCATTATTTCACCCCATTACGACTCAATTAGACCTAAACTAACTTGAACTGGACAAATTATTATAAGCATGAATCCTATGTTGTCCGTCATGTCATTGGTTCATTCGACGCTTCGTCCGATCCTTCGGCGCATCGTCCTCTCCTTTAGAATATTACCCAATTGGCATATTGTCTTCTCATAACATCTGATCTCCTTAGTGGAATATCCGATCTTCTTGGCTCAATGCCCGAACTCATGGCACGAAGCCTTCTGCCAATACGCCGACCGATCCTCCGGCTCGATGTCCAATCTTCTAACATGTTCACTCCGGCCCAACGTCCGATTCCTCCTGCTTTAATCAATTTGCCTCTCCTTGAACAAAGCTAGTCCTGCGTCACTCAAAACACATATTAGATCACAAACTCATTAATTGATTTTATCATCAAAATCCTACTTTCAATAATGCTGGCATAGTAACGATGATACCACCCCCTGTAGGACTCTCGTCCATGGGCACACCGTGAAGGGGTGGGGCCTACGCAAGTTGTTGCTGGTTCCACCGTCACTACCCTCTTTGCCAAGTTTTCACCTCATTTTTTTGGATCTTTTTGGCTACTTATTTATATTTTAATTAGCTCATGACGTAGGATAATCCAAAGGGGATGTTTAATGTGATGAAAGAATTAAATGGGGGATGGTTGGATAATTATTAAAAGGGAGGAAAATAAAGAGAGAGGGGGGAGAGATGAGAAAACTTGATTCTCAAAATTCTTAACTTAGGTAATTAAAAAATTATTACAAGTCAAAGCTCACCCCTGGATCAATCAAGACAGAAACCCCCAACATTGTTGATGATTCGAATCATGTTTTTTTTTTTTTGGGTTAGTTGGCTTGACCGATGAACTGTAAGAGAGGAGATGAGAGGAAGACAAGGAATAGATCTTTTAACTATCTTCGAAGCCTTCAACTCGAGAGAAAATTGTAGTATCGTGCCACTTATACATTATGTACTTGTAAAACTTCTATTCACTTAAAAGTTGATGATTCATTATCATTACACCTCTTTATATAGGCTCCAAATTACCAAAAAAAAATCAGGATTCTTAATATAGTACTGTATTAGTGTACAGTACATCTAAAATACATATCAAACCCTCTAAAAATATTTAAAAAATAAAAAAGAAGATTTTTAAGTTGAAAATAAATATACATTTAGTATAGTTTTAAGATAGAAATAAGAATAGTACCAGATATAATTTTTGGGCTTTGAAGAATAGTCTTGTGCAAGGTTTATAATTTTGGTTTGTTCCGGATCGTTCTTCTGTTAATATTGAATTATCTATAGAAAAATTATATGAATTGTTAGTTTATTTTATATATCAGGATCCTTGATCCTATGTTTCTATATATCAATATGATATGTTTGTTAGACTAAGTCCTAAAATTGATTTCACGACATAGTATATTGATACACCTATGTCATTGGGGTATTAATGTGGTGATGATTGTATGTTGATCGTTATGAATCACATGTGTCCGAGACAGCTCTTAAAATATATATTGGTGAATGTTAGAACTTTTGCTTTTGCTATTGATATACTATTGCTCAGAGAAGTATAATAAACTATCACCATATTATTATTGGCCATAAGATTCTCTATAATATGATGATTGTGAATACGATGAGCTTCGTTCTATATCTATGTCATGTATGCTCTATCATATCTATTTAAAATCATCCACTAGCTTCCTCTTCCCCTTCCCTTTTCGTGCATAAACTTGACTAGTACTTTTTTGAGTTTCATGATCTGAATCTTATATGATATATATAAAATACTATTCCTCGGTGCATGCACCACTCTCAAATTATGTAGACGAGACCAACGACTACCCGACGTCGCTGCCATCATCAGTTGAGATACTATTATCTATATTGCTGCCATATTTCTAGACCGAGTGAGTTACTGAATACGATTATGAAGATGTCTACGCTAGTTATAGGTGCCCTACAAGCTAATCACATGAGTAATGACACGTGTGACTTGACACACAATCTTTTTGTTTATTATTATTATATAATTTTTTAACACTTTATATTGCTTATTGCATGAATATATTATGATGTCCATAGATCTGTGCAATGAGAATCGGATCATGATGAGATCACGATAATGAGACTGATTCGCCTTTAAACACAGATCCTAAATAATCCCAATCATAGGTTACTTGAGAGGGACATCAAGATAACTGGATAGATTGATGTGATTTATGTTGAATCTCGAATTTGATGATGAAATCAATTGGTAAATTGTTTGATCTAATCTATACGTTGAGATAAGTGTGTAGGATTAACTACAATAGTAGTAAGGCATAAAGCATATATCGGGCTGGAGTTAAAGATCAAATGATACGTCGAAGATTCGGACGATGTGCCAGAAGTTTACCAAAAGCTCACCAAGAGTTTGTCAGAAGTTCTCCGAGAATTCATTGGGAGTTTGCTGAGAGTTTGTTGGGAGTTTGCTAGAAGTTTGCCAGAAGTTCGTCGGAAGATCGCTGAAAGAACAATCAACATATCAGATAGAGATTGGCTATTTAAATATCTTAATTATTGTAGTTAGACCTTAAGTTGAGTTAGGATTGAGAGATAATCCCACTAACTCAGTTAGGGGCCAATTGGGCCCTCAACATGGCTGAATTGGGCCTGTTGAATAGCCCATTCAGCACCTAAAGTCACGGCCGGTGGTGGCACCGCCTGGTGACTCAGTCTCCCAAGTGGTCTGAGTGGTGGTACCACCGGTAGTTAATGTTGCCAAGTGATGGTACTGCTAGAGCTCAATCTCTGAGGTTTGTCAAGCGGTCGTATCGCCTAGACTGGATGGTGGTACCATATAGTGTTAGAATGTCAAGCGATGGTACCGCCCAATAATGGTGGTAGTACTGCCAATAACCAAAAATCCAGGGATATGACACTTTTTGGCTCCAATTCTAAAGCCATTGGGGCCTATAAATACCCCACCCTTTTTTATAGAAAGGGTAACAAAAGTGCAATCAATGTGTTGAAAAACTCGAAGTGTTGGGGTATTAAAAGTGTTATAAAAGTGAGAAGAGTCCTCCTCCCTCTCCTTAGTTTTGTAATCATTCAAGAGAGGTGTGAGGTTTGTAAGGGTTATCTCCTAAACCGATGAAAAAGAGAAAGCGCTGTAAAGAGGTGGTTGGTCTTCGTCTATTGAAGGAAGACCATTAGTAGATGCTGGTGACCTCGATAGAGGAGGAATCAGAAGTGGATGTAGGTCACAATGACTGAACCAATATAAATTATGGTTTGCATTTCTATTATTGTCATTTACTTACTTTTCAATTACTTTACTCCATCCTTATTTGGCTTTCACTACCCTTACGAACAAACATGCCTTCAAGCTATCTTCCGAGATCATTTTTTAACGTACGAAGTTTTTTTTAAATCGATCCTTTTATCCGCTGCACTAATTCACCCCTCTCTCTCAGTGTCAACTCAATCCTAACACTGTATACCCATCGATATGATGGATGTAGTTGATCCCATAGCTGCTTGTGTGGGAACACTAGGGATACAGTATAGGTGCTCATTGGAGAATGAGTTCATTGATTGATCCGCTTATGGAATGCTAGATAATTGATGATGCGTTATTGTTAGACAATGATTTTATCATCCTAGTGGTGTATCTGGTCCTTAGACTTAAGATATCAATGGTGTCCTGTATGTGTATTCCACTTTTTGATACCAGACTTATAGGTCTGGATGTTCTAGATCTAGCACATTCGGTCATCAAGAGTGGTAGCCAACCTTACAAGTGCTATTGAGTATCGATAGAGGATCATCCACTCTCAATATTATGAGAGGAATATCTGATGTATTCTTGCTCAGACAAATCCCTAACCAGGGTCATTCATATTGAGAGAGAAAGAGTTCTCCGAGAGAATCCGATTAGAATGAGACTCGAGCAGAAATAGTATGGGCCTGGTAGTACCATACCAGGTATAAGGTCTTTAGAGTATTAGATGGATATGGAACTATAGATATATGACAACTGAGGACAGATAGGTTCAAAGGATTGGATTCCCCTATATAATCTGGGGACTGTGGTATAGTGGCCTAGCACGTCCGCAATCAATGAGTCGAGTGAATTATTGTAGAGATAATAATTCACTAAGTCAAAAGGAGTTCTAACAGGTATAACTCATGGCTAGCTCAATATTGGGCCTAGAGGGTCATACACATATGGTAGGCGTTGCGATGAGAAGAGATTCAGATATGAGATATTCGCTAGAACCCCTATCTTATTGGATATCCAATAAGCCCTTGAATTATTGGATCCTATGGATGAGATCTAATAAGAGCTAATAAGAGATTATTGGGTAGAGACCCACTAATCTAAGAGGCTTGGGTAGTTGGATAAAGATCCAGTACCCAATATGATATGATCCATTAGGGTTAAGTTGATAGGAGGAATCTATAAATAGGAGGGAACAAAGGACCCATAGGCTAGAGATTCTTTTTGGTTGCCTCCTCCTATTATCCTCTCTCCCTCTCCTCCTCATACTACAACCCCTATTTGGGGCATGTGGATATCAAGAAGGGGTAGCCTCTTCTTGATTGCATGGTGCGCGAGAGGAAGCAATTTGAGGAGCATCTTCATAGCCCCTACCATGTGGATCACCGTTAGAGAGGAGGGATAGTTGAGCTCCTTCATCCTCTCACATAGATCTGTAGGTTTTCAGGGATATATGATCTCCCTAAGTAAAACACAATTCTATTATGCATAGTTTTTCGGTTTCACGGGTTTTTGCACACCAACTTTTGCACGATGATGAAACCTTCATTTATGTGGGAATTTGTTAGAACTCTTGTAGATTCTAAGCATGTGGTTGAGCTCATTAGGGGATCAGCTTCTTTGAAACTCTATAGGGGTTCCTTCCTCCAAGTTGCTGCGCAAAGGTTGCTAAAAAGATTCATCTATTCATTGAGAAAAAAAGATGAATACATGACTATTTATAGGGCTTCTAAACCCTAACTCCTAATAGGACTTCAACTCAAGACTCCTACTTCTAACCAACTCCTAATAGGACTCCTACTCAAGACTCCTACTTCTAACTAACTCCTAATGCTTCTCTAAGAAGCAATTTCCAAACTAATCCTAACCTTATTTGGCCTCTTCACCTCTTTAATAGAGGTTGGCTAGGTAGGTTTTATATGAATGCCCTTTTCAATGAAACTTAATTAGGACTCTTCAAATTAGCTTTGTCCTCGAGGCTAACGCTCCATGAATTCTGAGAATTTAATCTTCAAGTCATTATAGTTCTCCCTATTAAATCTCAAATTTTGATGATGAAACCAATTGATAAGTGTTTATGATTTAATATGCATTTTGAGAGATGTAGGATGCTTCGATCAGGGAGAGACCATTAAAGCAGGAAGAATCATGTTGGGCTAGAGGAAAATGTGCCAGAATATTGGACATCGGGCCGGAGGATCGGTCGACAAATCAAAAGAAGGCTTCGAGCCATGGATTCGGGCATCAAGCTAAGAAGAGCAGATATTGTGCCAAGGATAACGGAGTTACCGAGGTCAACTGGCCGATTGGGCAATAGGCTGCAAGAGAGGATGATGCACCGAAGAATCAGACGAAGCATCGATGGACCAATGACATGCCGGACAACATGATTCATGCTGAGTAATAATTGTCTAGATCGAAGTATGTTTTTGTGTATGCAGGATTAACTATGATAGCAAGGCATAAAGCAAAATGAAGTCCTGGAATCAAGAACGCGATTTTGTAGAGAGTTTGAGAGTTCGTCGGAAGTTCGGACATTCGTCAGAAGTTCTACTGGAACCAACCGAGAAGTCCAAGAGCTTACCAAAGAAGCTCATCGGAACTTGCCAAGAAGATCATTGTAAAGTCCAGGAGCTTGCCGGAAGTTCACCGAAACATTACCGAGAGACCGTCGGAAGTTCACCAGAAAGATCGCTGGAAGAAATCAGACTTATCTTGCTTAGAATATGTCTTAGGTATCGTAGTTAGCACATAATTAGAGTTGGGATTGGGTGGTAATCCCATCAACTCTATTAGGGGCCAACTGGGCCCGAAGTTGGAATGGTTTGGGTCGGATTCAAGGCCCAACCAAGGTGCTGAAATCTTGGCTAGCGGTGGCACTGCCTAGGGAATAGCACCCCAAGATTCTTGGGAGGTGGTACCACTAGTAGCAATGTTGCCAACGGTGGTACCGCCCTTATTCGGTAGTGGTACTACCCAGTACTAGATCCTGCGACGGTAGTGCTAGTCATAGGTGCCCAGCAAGCCAATCACATGAGTGATGGGCACGTGTGACTTGATACAGAATCCTTTTGCTTATTATATTTTGGCGTATATCACTTTATAACTATTGCATATGTGCATATATATATTGTGATGTCCTTGGATTTGTGCAATAGGAATCAGATTGTGATGAGATCACAATAATGAGATCGATTCACCTATAAACACATATCCTAAATAATCCCGGTCATAGGTTACTCGAGAGGGACATCGTGATAACCGGACAGACTGGTATGTTGTATACCCATCCATATGATGGATGCAGCTGGTCTCATAGTTGCTCGTGTAGGGACACTAGGGGTACAGTACAGGTGCTCATTAGAGAATGAGTTCACTGATTGATTCGCTTATGGAATGCTGGATGGTTGATGATGCCTTATTGTTAGACAGCGATTCCGTAGTCCTAGTGGTGTATCTGGTCCTTAGACTTGAGACACCAAGGATGTCCTGTATGAGTGCTCCACTCTTTGATACCAGACTTATAGGTTTGGCTATCCCAGATCTAGTACAACTGGTCATTGGGAGTGGTAGTCGACCTTATGAGGGCTATTAAGTGTCGATAGAGGATCATCCACTCTCGGCATCATGAGAGGAATATCCCATGTGTTCTTGCTCAGACAAATCCCTAGCTAGGGTCATTCGGGTTGAGAGAGAAAGAGTTCTCCGGGAGAATCCGATTAGAGCAAGACTCGAGTAAAAACCATATGGGTCTGACAGCACCATGCTCGATATACGGTCTTTGGGATATTAGATGGATGAGGGACTATAGGTACACGGTAACTGAGGACAGACAGGTCCAATGGATTGGATTCCCCTGTATCGTCTGGGGACTACGGCGTAGTGGCCTAGTACATCCGTAGTTGATGAGTCAAGTGAATTATTACAGAGATAATAATTCACAGAGTTAGAAGGAGTTCTGACAGGTATGACTCACGGCCAGCTCGATATTGGGCCTAGAGGGTTACACACATATGGTAGGCATTGCGATGAGTAGAGGTTCGGATATGAGATATCAGACGGAGCCCTTGTCTTATTGGATGTAGATCCAATACCCACTAGGGGAGGACCCATTAGGGTTTGATAGGGGACCTCTATTAATAGGAGGGATTCAGAGCCTCTCTCCTCCCCCTCTCAACCTCAGAGTGAGCTTAGAGTTTTGAGGAACGTCATCGCAGCCCAACTGTGTGGATCACCTTTAGAGAGGAGGACGCTTGACCTCCTTCACCCTCTCTTAAGGATCTGCAAGGAAACAGGGATATACGATCTCCCTAGGTAACACAATATACTCTATACGCAGTTTTAAGTTTTGCAGATTTTGCGCACCAATCTTCCCACGACGACGAACATCTCTTTGGGAATCAGGGATTTTGTTTTCTTGTTCTTCCGCTGCGCATCTGATGTCGCCCCCAAGATTTCCCATTACTGGTATCAGAGCCAGGTTGTTCGTGTGAAAGATTGGTTTTGAACTACGTGTGTTGTGTTTTGAAGAAACTTTTGACTTCAAAATCGTTGACGCAAAAGCGAGAAAGGGCAGCAACAGTTGCTGCCCTCGATCTGCATGCGTGCAACGCAACCGCAGGCAGGCATCACAGGGGCTGCGTCTACAGCAACCGGTCGGCGGCCTGCTTGCAGCGGGCTTGCGTCCGGTTGGGCTGGTAGCCCGCGGGTAGAGGCGCATGCGACCGTTTCTCCCGCAGGGTGAGGTGCCGAAGGGCAGCGGTGCATGCCACCGCTGCTCCTGCGGGGGCAGCGCCGCCCGTAGGGGCGACCGCTCGGCGAGGCAGCATGGCCTGTGGGCACTGCCTCGCGGGCAGAACCACCCGTGGAGGCGGCAGCGCCCGCGGGGTCGCCCAACTGCGGGGGTAGCGCCACCCGCAGGGGCGCCAACCCACGGTGGCGCCCACGTACAGGGGCGACGCCCCCGCCCTGCCGCACAGGCTGCCGCTAGCAGGGTGGCAACGGCAGCAGCTGCAAAGGGGAGTAGGGCATTAGGGTTTTCTTGGCAAAAGACAGTTTTGCCGCTCAGAATTTGAGAAATTCCAGTTTCTATCTTTTATCTAAATTATAAAAATACCCCTATGAATTCAGAAATTCCCTATATGTAAATACTAATTAATTAAAAGGTTTAATTGATTATTATTTTTTATCATTATCTAGTAGTCCTACATGATGATGATTATTTATACATGTGATGTATGATGTGTGGACGGATGATCATGGACCGTGTGATGTGTGTACTTTTGATAATTATTATTGAGGTCTGCGAGCCTTCATTATATTTCTCATTTATTGTCGGGCTTGCGTGCCTATGATTATGTTATAATCACATGAGGAGGCGTAGTTGGAGCGTGGATGCGATAGTAGGACCTACGAGACGGACAATCGCGATGCATCAAGATATCGACGGAACCGATGAGGACGAGATGGACGATCACAGGGCATGGAGATGCACCGTTGCACACATAGATCTTGATGTGAGTGATTAGGCCTACTGGCTCAGGCTTAATCACATTAGGTTGTGGTCCATGATCATCTGGTGTGATTGTTTATACACATACTAGATATGTATATATATTTGCATGCGATGTAGATATATATTAAATATGTATATGTGTGACATGTCATATTAGGAGACCGAATCATAGAAACATCTCTCTCGATAATATTAAGTCGGTAAACGTGAGGCAATTAGATTGACCCACGTGGCCTTCCATCGTTATAAGTAGGAACCGATTCCCGGTGTAGGTTGAGTTGGTCGAGTCCCTCGAGACTCACTTATATCACGATTCGCTATCTTGCTTACGACATAGAGATGTCACCGGTGACCTGAGGGTATGGTATGCTTGGTCGAGTCCCTCGAGGGTATATCATCAAATCAGACTCATCTTGTAACGAAGGTGTTGACTTAACCGAGCATCATGGTTGGTCGAGTCCCTCGAGGCTATGGTGATTCAGAGGCCGAACAGGACGGGAATCACAAGGAGTTGTGATCAGCAAGAGTTACCTACCTTTTAGGCTTAGTGTGATTAGTCGAGTCCCTCGAGGTTACACTAAGACGCTGATTAGATCCTGATCCCCACTAGAAGTCTGCCGGAGACTTCCGTTTCATGTGCTGAGGGTGTCGTGTGACTCGTTAGTAAAATAGTGGGAGCATATTAAGATAGAAGTCCATATCTTGATAGTTTATTTCTTGCAAAATCTGCATGTTATTCATTTCTGCTGCATCTTTATTTTCAGAAAATGTCGCTTTCAAATCCCTTACGTGGCATACTTGATGTCAATCGCCTCACTGGTCCAAATTATACGGATTGGCTCCGTAACTTGAGAATTGTTCTCACGGCGGAGAAAATCGTGTACGTTCTTGATACAGTGATGCCTATGCCCGAAGAAGGGGCAAGCGAGGATGAGATCGCTCGCTACGTGAAGTACATTGATGACTCCACTCTTGCTCAGTGCTATATGTTGGGCTCTATGACTCCTGAGTTACAGAGACAACATGAAAAGATGGATGCCAGATCCAATCTCCTACATGTCCGTAAATTGTTTGAGGAACAGGGAAGGACTGAGCGATATGAGATATCCAAGAGCCACTTCCACGCTAGGATGACTGAGGGGACACCGGTTCAGGACCATGTCCTAAAGATGATTGAGTAGATAGAGAAACTCACAGGTCTAGGAATGGTCCTAGAGGATAACTTGTGTGTGGACATTGTGCTTCAGTCCCTACCAGATTCCTTTTTTCAGTTCATAATGAATTTTAATATGAATAAGCTTGAGGTGACTCTCCTAGAGCTCCTCAATATGTTGAGGGAGGCAGAGAGTACTATTAAGAAAGAGAAGCCAGTTCTCTACACTGGTGAGACCAGAAAGAAAAGGAAAGCAGAAAGGTCCCTTAAGAAGGGAAAGGGCAAGGGCAAACCAGGTAAAGCAAAGGTTGCTAAGAAAGACCCAGCAAAGGACAAAGGCCAATGCTTCCAGTATGGTAAAGATGGGCACTGGAAGAGAAACTACAAAGAGTACCTTGCAGAAAGGGTGAAACAAAAGCTTGATGAAGCTTCAGGTACATTCATGATCAGTCTCCATTTGTCAAACTCTTATGATAACACATGGGTATTGGATACCGGTAGTGCTTATCATATATGCAATTCGTTGTAGGTTCTGGCAAGGCCTAGGAGACTAGAGAGAGACGAGATGGACCTCAAGATGGGTAATGGAGCAAAAGTTGCTGTAGTAGCTGTTGGCGAGGTCGCCCTACATCTGCCTAGTAGAGCTTTTATTGCATTAGATGCATGTTATTTTGTTCCTTCTATTATCAAAAACATTATCTTCATGTTTAATAGTTAGTGGATATAAATTTGTTTTTGAGAACAATGGTTGTTCGATATTATTAGATGATAAGATCATCACGAAAAGAACATTGCGTAGTGGTTTATTTATGTTATACACTACTCCACATATCATGAATGTAAATGTGTCCAAAAGGAAATGAGATGAGATGAATAGTGTATACCTATGGCATTGTAGGCTAGGTCACATCCATGAAAGAAGGATTCAAAAGTTACTAAATGATGGATATCTAGATCTATTCGACTATGTGTCATATGCAACTTGTGAGCCTTGCATTTATGGAAAACTGATCAACTCTCCATTTAGTGGAACTAGAGAGAGAGCCACAGAGCTGTTGGAACTCATACATAGTGATGTATGTGGACCCATGTCAACTCATGTCATTGGTGGTTACTCCTACTTCATTACATTTATTAATGATTTCTCAAGGTATGGATATGTGTACTTAATGAAGTATAAGTCCGAGGCCTTTGAGAAATTCAGAGAGTATAAGAATGGGGTGGAGAACCAGACTGGAAAGAGTATCAAAACTCTTCGATCAGATCGAGGAGGTGAGTACTTAAGTATAGAGTTTACTTAGTTCCTCAAGGACTATGGGATATTATCCCAATGGACACCTCCTTATACACCTCAGCTCAATGGTATCTCTGAAAGGAGAAATCGTACGTTATTAAACATGGTACGGTCCATGATGAGTTTCGCTGACCTACCCATCTTATTCTAGGGATATGCCCTAGAGACCGTAGCTTACCTTCTGAACAGAGTTCCAACTAAGTCGGTAGTGTCTACACCATATGAGATATGGAAAGGGAAGAAGCCTGATCTTAAGGTTGTTAAGATTTGGGGCTGCCCTACCCACGTTAAAAGACACAACCCCGATAAGTTAGAATCAAGGACAGAGTGATGCAAATTTATGGGATATGTCACGCCCCTCAAAAATATCCATGATATTAAAATTTTCAACACAAATCAATCCAGGATCCAAACTAACATTTGAGGTCACTAAGAAAACATTCAGATCAAAATTTCACCCCTATAATCTATAAATTTATAAACCCTGTACAATTCATAAACATACAACACATCGCTCGATGATTCATAAAATCTGAACCCAATTCACCAAAATAATAACCACAACATAAATTCACAAATTTATAAACCCTGTGCAGTTCATAAACATATAACACATCGCTCGATGATTCATAAAATCTGAACCCAACTCACCAAAATAATAACCACGACATAAATTCACAAGTGTGGGAGTTTGTACAATCATAAAACCAACGTTCACCTTAAGTTCATATCGTTACACGAATTAAACTTAACATTCTAGAATCTTAAATATGAGAGGTCCTTTAAACTTATACAAAATCCACAAGTTTAGATTCATCGTCAACATTTCATTAGATGCAGCGTGTGCTTATGCAACAAAAACATATATACTAATAAAGATCTGCCCAAAATCTTTTAGCTTTCCACTGCCTCAGCCCAATCTTAACATTTAAGCAAGCGACAAGCTTTCCTGAAAAATTTATACAACAATGGGGTGAGCATATAAAGCTCAGCAAGTGACTAACATATCCATGTCAAAAGAGGATAATTTCCAAAGAGATAAAGTTTCAAAATGCAAGGCAGAATATAAGAATTCATAGACGTAATATCATTAGGTGTAGAATCACAATTGTCATTTCAATCATACATATTTGGTTCATAACAGATGGGGCATAGAGTAATTGGAGCATATCAGCAACGAATGAAACGTTTTGGAGCATATCAATAACAAATGAAACATTTCGGAGCTTATCAATGACGTATGAAATGTTCCGGAGCATATCAACGGCGTATGGAACATTTCGAAGCATATCAACAATGAATGAAACATTTTGGAGCATATCAATGGCGTATGAAATGTTCCGGAGCATATCAATGGCATATGGAACATTTCGAAGCATATCAACAATGAATGAAACATTTCGGAGCTTATCAATGGCGTATAAAATGTTCCGGAGCGTATCAACGGCGTATGAAACATTTCGAACATATCAACGATGAATGAAACATTTTGGAGCATATAAATAACAAATGAAATGTTTCGGAGCTTATCAGTGGCGTATGAAATGTTCCGGAGCATATCAACGGCGTATGGAACATTTCAAAGCATATCAATAATAAATACCAAACAGAAGCTCAAACGTCATCTTTGACGTTGCATTCATATCATTCTTATCCAAAGCATGTACAAAAACACATAACCAAAGCTCTGGATATCATATCAAACATACAGAAGGTGTAGTGGGACCACAGACAGAATGTGATTCATCCATTTCTGAATGACCACTAGACAGAAGTCTCCCACGTCTAGGAGCTCCATCCACCCACATCTAGGTGAAGTCAGAGGGGGCCGGCAGAGCATCGCAGGCTCTATGCATAACTCCCTTTACCATTTCTGGCAAAGGTTCACATTATCCTACAACACCAGAGTAAAAAAGATAATATGAACAATAAATAGCATATATCGGAAGCACACGCGGAACAACAAAATGTACATGTGCCTTTACGAGTCAATATGATGCAAGCAACAATCTCTCACAAATGTATTCAGATTTGGAATGAAATGAAAGCAAGAGTATACACGGATTCCAAGCAATCATATATAGCTCAATTCAAATAAGAAGGTTAGATGAATTCAATATCCAAAGGAATGAAACTAGAATAGGCACATATCGAAAGAAAATGCGGAACAATGGATATACATGTGCCTATATGTGTCAATGCGATATAGCTTAAAAGTTACACAAAATGTTTCAAGAATGTAAATAATTTATAGACAAGATCAAACCAGAATTCAAGCACCAACATAAGCCTCAATTGAGTGAAAGGGACTGAATGAAATCTATTTCCAAACAAATGAAAAAGAATACGCGAAATCGACCAAAGCTCGATTTCTGACAGAATTCAAGAGGCACATTGAACAAATACTTCAGATTATCAATTATGCTCCTATACCCTTAAGAAAGCTATTGTCGAAAGATAACTCAATCTATTTTCTGATGAAATAAGTTTCATATGAATCAAGATTTCCAACAAGGAGTTACCATTGATTTAGTGACCGAAGGTCAAAAAACTAAATCACTGTTTTGCAGAATCCATAGGGCGGAATCAATAGATAGCAGAATAGGCATTTGAATTCCAAAATTTTCAATCTATATATTAAAAGAAAGATTTTCAAGTCTAGTTTCAAATGAAATCACTTTGGTATAAATCAGAATTTCCAACAGGGACTTATAGACATTTTAGTATCGAAAGGTCAGAAATTTTGATTCCTGTTTTGCAGCATCCATAGGCTCAATTGAAACAGACGTTTGGGTAAGTATTCGGAGTCCAAAATTTTCAAAATTAGTGTCAAATGGAAGGTATACGAGTCTACTTTCAAATAAATAAGGTCCTGCATAAATCCATATTTGGTGCTAAAAATTATGGTTGAAACAATATATAGGGGTCAGTTTACCGAAAAATTTCAGATCCATGATTT
The DNA here is from genome assembly GCF_036884655.1 of Musa acuminata AAA Group. Lineage (NCBI taxonomy): Eukaryota > Viridiplantae > Streptophyta > Magnoliopsida > Zingiberales > Musaceae > Musa > Musa acuminata. Next base: position 24,635,833 of record NC_088343.1, on the reverse strand, counting down.
TTGTATCTAATACAGAAATATTAGGTTCTAGGCTGAAATATTTTGAATAATTCAGAATAAATATGAGATCAAAGACTAATATTTCTGTAGGATGGGATTAGAATGCTTGCCTTTGAGAATTATGACCCTAAATGAGAAGTTTTGAGTAAGAAACCTCAAAGCCCCAAATTTTTTTCTTCTTCTTCTTCCCCCTTTTTCTTCTCTTCTTCTTTCTTTCTTTCTCCTATTCTTCCATGCAGCTGCCTTCTCTGGTTCCTTATGAATGAAGGCAGAGAGGCTTAAACGGTGGGATTTGTATTTTTATGCATTTTATAATTTAGTCCTTGTATTATTATATTTACGATTAGGTCCTCAGGATTTACATATAGGTCCTCAGGGTTTACATATAGGTCCTCAGATCAAAGAACCCAAGATCAAAGAACAAATCTCAATTTTACTTATAAGTCCCTGTTGGAAATGTTGATTTATTATGAGTATAGACTCAGGGAAGTGGCAAGAAGCCATGAATTCTGAGATGGATTCTATGTACTCCAATAAGGTTTGGAACCTAGTTGATGCGCCCGAAGGTATTGTACCCATCGGTTGCAAGTGGATCTATAAGAAAAAGATCAGAGTAGATGGAAAGGTAGAGACCTATAAAGTAAGGCTGGTGGCTAAGGGGTATCGTCAAAGGCAAGGTGTTGACTACGACGAAACCTTCTCACCCGTAGCAATGCTAAAATCTATCAGAATTCTATTGGCTATTGCAGCACACTATGATTATGAGATCTGGCAGATGGATGTGAAAACTGCATTCCTCAATAGAAACCTCGAGGAGGAGGTGTATATGATGCAACCTGAGGGATTCGTGTCCAAGAACTGCCCAGATAAGGTGTGTAGGTTGCTTAGATCCATTTATGGACTAAAGCAAGCTTCCCGAAGTTGGAACATAAGATTTGATGAGTCAATCAGATCTTATGACTTCGTTAAGAATGAAGATGAGCCTTGTGTGTACAGGAAGGTAAGTGGGAGCGCTATCACCTTTTTGGTGTTATATGTGGTTGACATCCTCATCATTGGGAATGACGTAGGAATGCTATCAACAGTAAAGGCTTGGTTATCTAGACACTTCTCCATGAAGGACTTAGGGGAAGCATCCTATATCTTGGGGATTAGAATCTATAGAGATAGATCCAAGAGGATGCTTGGCTTGTCCCAGTCCAGGTACATAGAAACCATTGTCAAAAGGTTTGACATGGAAAACTACCAGAAGAAAGGGCAAACATGAATATGATACCTTATGCCTCAGCAATAGGGTCTATCATATATGCCATGCTATGTACTAGGCCTGATATAGCGCATGCTCTGAGTGTCACGAGCAGGTATTAGGCGGATCCAGGCTTGGAGCACTGAAAAGCAATAAAGTGTATCCTTAAGTACTTGAGAAGGACTAAGGATATTTTACTAGTATATGGAGGTAGTAGCCTTAAGGTTGAAGGCTACACAGACTCAAGTTTTTAGTCTGATGTCGATGATAGCAAGTCGAATTCAGGGTATGTGTACACCTTAAATGGAGGAGTAGTGTGCTAGAAGAGTTCCAAGAAAGATACTACTGCTGACTCGACCATAGAGGCAGAGTATATTGCTGCATCAGATGCAGCAAAGGAGAGAGTCTGGTTGAAGATGTTCATCACAGATTTGGGAGTCTTTCTGGATAGCGAGAAGTCGACTTCCTTATATTGCGATAACTATGGGACGATTACTCAAATAAGGGAACCCGGGTCTCATCCGAAGTGTTCTGAGGAGGTTCCAGCTTATCAGAGAGATCATAACCCGAGGAGATGTAGCAGTGGAAAGAGTTCCATCTGAAGATAACATTGCAGATCCACTAACAAAGCCGTTGTCTCATTTTGTCTTTGAGCATCACAGGGATCTGATGGGGATCAGACACATAGGTGATTGGCTTTAGGTCAAGTGGGAGATTGCTAGTCATAGGTGCCCAGTAAGCCAATCATGTGAGTGATGGCCCATGTGACTTGATACAGAATCTTTTTGCTTATTATATTTTGGCGTATATCACTTTATAACTATTGCATATGTGTATATATATATATTGTGATGTCCTTGGATTTGTGCAATGAGAATCAGATCGTGATGAGATCACGATAATGAGATCGATTCACCTTTAAACACATATCATAAATCATCCCGGTCATAAGTTACTCGAGAGGGACATCGTGATAACCGGACAGACTGGTGTGCTATATACCCGTCCATATAATGGATGCAGCTGGTCTCATAGCTGCTCGTGTAGAGACACTAGGGATACAGTATAGGTACTCATTGGAGAATGAGTTCACTGATTGATCCGCTTACGGAATGTTGGATGGTTGATGATGCCTTATTGTCAGACAGCGATTCCGTAGTTCTAGTGGTGTATCTGGTCCTTAGACTTGAGACACCAAGGATGTCATGTATGAGTGCTCCACTCTTTGATACGAGACTTATAGGTTTGGCTGTCCTAGATCTAGTACAACTGGTCATTGGGAGTGGTAGTCGACCTTACGAGGGCTATTGAGTGTCGATAGAGGATCATCCACTCTCGGCATCATGAGAGGAATATCCCATGTGTTCTTGCTCAGACAAATCCTTAGCCAGGGTCATTCGGGTTGAGAGAGAAAGAGTTCTCCGGGAGAATCCGATTAGAGCAAGACTCGAGTAGAAACCGTATGGGTCTGACAGCACCATGCTCGATATACAGTCTTCGGGAAATTAGATGGATGAGGGACTATAGGTATACGGTAACTAAGGACAGACAGGTCCAATGGATTGGATTCCCCTGTATCGTCTGGGGACTACGGCGTAGTGGCCTAGTACGTCCGTAGTCGATAAGTCAAGTGAATTATTACAGAGATAATAATTCACTGAGTTAGAAGGAGTTCTGATATGTATGACTCATGGCCAGCTCGATATTAGGCCTAGAGGGTCACACACATATGGTAGGCATTGCGATGAGTAGAGGTTCGGATATGAGATATCCGATGGAGCCCTTGTCTTATTGGATGTAGATCCAATACCCACTAGGGGAGGACCCATTAGGGTTTGATAGGGGACCTCTATAAATTGGAGGGATTCGGAGCCTCTCTCCATCCCCTCTCTACCTTAGAGCAGGCCTAGAGTTTTGAGGAACGTCGTCGCAGCCCTACTGTGTGGATCACCGCTAGAGAGGAGGACGCTTAACCTCCTTCACCCTCTCCTAAGGATCTGTAAGGAAACAGGGATATAAGATCTCCCTAGGTAACACAATATACTCTATACGCAGTTTTAAGTCTTGCGGATTTTGCGCACCGATCTTCACACGACGACGAACATCTCTTTGGGAATCGAGGATTTTGTTTTCTTATTCTTCCGCTGCGCATCTGATGTTGCCCCCAAGATTTCCCAACAGTGGTATCAGAGCTAGGTTGTTCGTGTGAAAGATTGGTTTTGAACTACGTGTGTTGTGTTTTGAAGAAACTTTTGACATCAAAATCGTTGACGCAAAAGCGAGAAAGGGCAGTAATAGTTGTTGCCCTCGATCTGCATGCGTGCAGCGCAGCCGCAGGCAGGCAGCACAGGGGCTGCGTCTGCAGCAGCCGGCTGGCAGCCTGCTTGCAGCGGGCTTGCGTCCGACGGGGCTGGCAGCCCGCGGGCAGAGGCGCATGCGGCCGCTTCTCCTGTGGGGTGAGGCGCCGCAGGGCAGCGGCGCATGCCGCCGCGGCTCCCGCGGGGGTAGCGTCGCCCGCTGGGGCGGCCGCCCGGCGAGGCAGCACGGCCTACGGGCGCTGCCACGCGGGCAGAACCGCCCGCGGATGTGGCAGCGCCCGCGGGGGCGCCCAGCTGCGGCGGCAGCGCCACCCGTAGGGGCGCCAACCCACAGTGGCGCCCACCTACAGGGGCGGTGCCCCCATCCCGCCGCACAGGTCGCCGCTAGTAGGGTGGCGGTAGCGGCAGCAACAAAGGGGAGTAGGGCATTAGGGTTTTTTGGGCAAAAGATAGTTTTGCCCCTCAGAATTTATAAAATTCCAGTTTCTATCTTTTGTCTAAATTATGAAAATACCCCTATGAATTTAGAAATTCCCTATATGTCCCCGATTTCATAAAATATTAATTAATTAAAAGGTTTAGTTGATTATAAAGGTTTAGTACCGCATAGAAACGACGATAGTACCACCAATACCCAAGAAGATCGATAGTAGATGCTAGTGGCCTCGACGGAAGATCGATAGTGGATGCCAGTGGCCTCGACGGAAGAGGAATCGGCGAAGTGGATGTAGGTCACGACGACCGAACCACTCTAAAATTTGGTTTGCATTTCTTTGAGCAATTTACTTTAACTGCAAATCTCCTTACTTACTCTCTACATCCACTACTCTCTTACGTATGCTTTCAAAGTTATTATCTTTACGAAACAGTTTTTCATCAGAAACGGATTTGATCGTAGGAAGGTTTTTTAAACCGACGTTATTTTACCGCTGCACTAATTCAACCCCCCCTCTTAGTGTCGCTCTTCATCCTAACAGTTGGTATCAGAGCCTCGTATTTCTCATTTGGTTTAACACTCAAGAGAAATGACTCTTTTCGACTTTCAAGAGGGACTTTCTCTCATTTGTCCTCCCTTGTTTAATGGGACAGACTACATATATTGAAAAACTCGAATAAGAGTTTTCACACTTTCTATTGATTTAAATTTATGAAATATGGTTGAAAATAGATTTCAAAGGTCTTCTCTTCCAATAAACAATTGGAATAATTTGGAGAAGAAGACTTTTTCTTTAAATGCTAGGGCTATGAATGCTCTATTTTACGCCTTAGATAAAAATGAATTCAATCGGGTTTCTTTGTGCGAAACAGCTTTCGATATATTGCACACTCTTGAAATCGCACACGAAGGCACAAATAGGGTTAAAGATTCTAAAGTTAATATTTTGATGCATGATTTTGAACTTTTTCATATGAAACCAATCAAAACCGTTGTTGACAGGTACACCCGTTTTACAGATGTCATCAATGGTTTAAAAGCTCTTAGTAAAAGTTTTTTGAATCTTGAACTTATGAATAAATTGGGATTGAAAAATAACTGCTATATAAGAATAAAAAATTTTAAATATTTTTTGATTGAAGAACTCATAGGTCATTACCTATGAAATGACGTGCAATGCACATAAAGAATTCAAGAACAACCTTGCAAAGAACAGGAAGGATTTTGGACTAAGAACAATTGAAGACCACTCGAGCATAAGCTCTAGTGATGGTGAACTTGAACTCATCGCTATGAAATTTAAAAAGTTTATTAAACAAATATTAAAAAACAAAAAGAACATAATTACTTGTAATGAACGCAAGAAGAAGTTACCAAAAGACGAATCGAGCTCCTCCGAAGACGAGGAGAAAATCAACAAAGGCGAGGTGGCAAACTACGCCTTAACGACTTTTGACGATGAGATAAACGAAATTCTCTTAATTTATTTCAAAATTACATGATGCTTTTAATGAGTTATTTTTAATTTAGTTTAATTATTTTTCTTAAAAATTACATGTTTAATAATATAATGGAAATACTAAAAAAAATTAGGATCATGCTTATCATTCTAGTAATTTTGAAAATGATCATGAAAATTGCATGTCTTATGATAAATGAACAAAACATTAGAATTAAATCTAGTGATTAATTTCTTGTATGGTATAAACAATTATGTGTATTGTGATGATTTTGTATTGCTTTTCGAGTTTTGTTGGATGGCTTTAATATAAAATTGTGCATACCTTGAAAACTTGAAACCATGTTTTGATGTCAAGCCCAAAGTAGTGATACATAATGATCATGCTTAATAAGTTTATATTTCAAAATTATGGTTAATGATTTTTAAGGTTTATTGATCTTGATGATTTCCATGATAATATTTGCTCTTTCGATTTTAAACTATGATGTATGTTTTTCATACAAAAAAACCTTTAACATGCTTAAATGAAATCAATCACTTAAAATGTAACACATAAAAAGGAAAATATATTATTAGATTTTAAATCATGAATCTATTTATGTTATGAATTTTGTGAACCATGAAATTGATTTTGATGGTTTGAATTTAATGGGCTTTATCGAAATCACAATCTTGATTTCTCGAGATTTATAACTTGAAATCTTTAATGAATCAAGATTTCTAACTCTTTATTCTCTTGCATTTTGAGAAAATTTTCAATATGAATCATAAGAGTTCTTATGCATGAATTGAAATCTTTTTCTCCTACATTTCCTTTTACGATTTACTAAAGAGAATATCTTTTTCAAAATTCATGACATAAAATTTTATTTGAATATATTTTATTATTTGATATCCTAAGATCTCTCTTTGAATATTTAAAGAGGTGAATTTTCTAGATGAATCATGGTTTTTCGGAATTATAATTTTTATGATTCATAATGAATTGAGAGATATTATACATGAATCAAGATCCTTTTTGTGTTCTCTCATGACACCTTTTGCTATAGGAATGTCTTTATCATGATATTGAATTCTCGATATTGATACTTGAAATTTTGCTATGAATCAAGATCTTGTTTTTGATCTTCCATGTTTCTTTTTATTATTTACTAAAAGGGAGATTTGTCAAGATAATTCATGTCTTTTGGTATTTACATGATCTTATCTCTCATGATATGATTTATTTTTGTATAACTCCTTATATTCATCACCCAATTAATTTTTCTTGATGAGATGAAATGAATGTGATGAAATAAAAATATGTATGATATATGGGATGTAATGTAATTTGACATTTAGATACCATCATGATTTAAAATGCTATGATTTGTTGCCAAAATGATGTATCATGAATGCTTGAATATCATATATGATATGCCCATATTGATTGATTTATTTGTGTCATGCATGAAGTAAGGATACAAATGTAAGGTTTTAAAATTGTACATGTTTTAATTTGAAAATATAATGATACATAAATAAGATTGATACTTTACCTTTGTCATGATTTGAAAATTGCTGTGAAGGAAAAAGAATTACAAAATTGTATTCTTTCCTTCTTTTTGATAAGGACAAAGGGGGAGATAGCTAGTTTGCTAGCTAGCTTGCACAAGTCAAGAAGATGCAAAGACATGCTAGCTTGCTCATCTCAAAAGAGAAGCAAAGATTGCTAACTTGTATATTTCAAGAAGCAAAAGTTATTTTCTTGAAATTGCTAGTTTATATTTTTTAATGATGTAAAAAACTTTGCTAGCTTGCATGATGTAGAAATTGCTATCTTGAACATCACTAAGAATTGCTAGCTTGTAATCTCAAGAGAAGCAAAAGTGCTATCTTGCCTATCTCAAGAAGCAAAAATGCTAATCTTACACATCTAGCAAAATTTACAAACTTGCAAAATTGAAAATTTTTGTTAGATTGCATGATGATAAAACTGGAGATTTATGATGCAATGTATTGAACTTGTATCTCAAACAAATGAAAGTTATACTTCTCCTTTTTGTTGATGACAAAGGGGGAGAAGTATGATCATGTTACGTATAATAATATATTGCAAATATTCATAATGAAATTTGCAACAACTTAAATTCAGCTTGAATTTAAGGTTCTATCAATATGGCTGTTAGGACTCTAGCTAGGAGAGTCCTAATTGAGAGGGACATTCATATAGAATAATTAGGAGTTGTAAATGAATAGGAGTCCCGAGTAGAAGTCCTATTAGGAGTTAGTTAGAAGTAGGAGTCTTGAGTAGAAGTCCTATTAGGAGTTGGTTAGAAGTATGAGTCTTGAGTAGGAGTCCTATTAGGAGTTAGGGTTTAGAAGCCCTATAAATAACTATTTATTCCTCCTCGTTTCATAAGCAATAGATGAATCTTTTCTGTAGCCTTTGAGCAGCAACTCCAAGGGAGGAACCCCTATAGAGTTCTAAGGAGGCCGATCTCCTAAAGAGATCAACCCCAAATTTAGAATCTGCAAGGGTTCTAATACTTGGTATCAGAGTAGTGTTCTTAGCATCTCGCTGCCCTTCTATAGCCATCCATCAACCCTCCATAGCCACCCAAAGCAATTCCCACAATTGCTTAAAATATCGTCGCCAAATTCCACCGTCATCTCCACCACCACGGATCATCCTTTGATCTCCCAGTGAATTGCAACAGGTTCTGGTTTCCTACCTTACTGCTACTGCAATTTAGTTATCCTTATTTAAAAATCCCAAAAAAATTATTCCTATATTGGTGCATAAACTTTTCGTCATAAAGTTTTCATCTCTACGACGAAAGATACATTGCAGAATTCCAACCGTATAACACCCTCTGTTTGATCTTGCTACTGTGTTTTTTCTATCCAAATCTCTAAAAAGTTTTTATGACATCTTTGACACTTCCTAACAGCAGATTTACCTTTGGTTTTGTCTAAAAATTCTCAATATAAATCATTGATATTTTACGTCTAATCTGCTATACTTGAAAATCTGTACTGTAAAATTTCAGCCGCATAGCACTGTTTGTTTGATCTTGATACTATGTTGTTTCTATCCAAATCTCTACAAAATTTTTATGATAGATTTGACACTTCCTAGAAGTGGATTTCCCATTGGTTTCATCAAAAAATTCTTAATATAAACTACTAATCTTTTACGTCCAATCTGCTATACTTAAAAATCTGTGTTGTAGAAAATTTCAGCCGCATATTGTTGCCTTAACCCATCTCTTTGCAATCTTTTTTGAATGAAATTTCTTATACACTTCATAGATCATCTTGGCTTTCATCTAAGATTGACATATTGAGGAATTTATCTCTAAAAACGATTTTGTATTGCTGCAAATTTTCATCATAAACCGCTGAAATTTTTCGACGAGAATTCTACTATCGCAACTTGCACCAATTTCCTTGCTATTATACTACCAAAATTTTCTTGATTAAATTAGTCATCCTTGCTGTTATATAAACTATGATTTTTCTATCAATTCTCTCCTCAATTCTCTCAAGTTTTTGGTGGAAATTACGTCGCGAAACCATTGTTTCTTCGACGACAATTCTGCTCTTACAAGATAGCACATACTTGCTGTAACTTCCACTGATTTCTATCAAACCTTTGCTGCCATCTACCATAGATCCAAAACTTTTATCCACAGCCCTAAAACTCCACCAAACCACACCCTCAAACTGCATCCAAAATAGCCACAAAATAAGCCTAAACCGTAGCCTACATCCATCAATCCACCAACCCTTTCGACCATCACCTCTCTCAACCAATACATGCCTTTAACCCAACAACAAAAGAGAGATCTTAACGTCACAGATTTGGTGGCATATACTATGGCATCTGAGGAGGTAATCAATGCTAAATTCGAAGCCTTCGAGGTGCGAATGAAGGATAAGATTCGGACGCTTTTTACCAAACTCAGATTGAGCCGACCACTAAGCCCGAAGAAATCACATCAAGGAGAGAGCTTTGCCCAATCGCACTAAGCCCGAAGATATGACTTCCAAGAGAGGGGAAGCTCTATGACCGACCCCAACTATCCATGCATGAGACTGGACTTCCCTAGATGGGAAGAAGGAGACCCGATTGGTTGGATCTCACGCGTGGAGCGATATTTTCGGTACCACAAAACCGCAGATGCATCTATGGTGAAAATTGCAGCTATACATCTTGAAGGGGATGCTATACAGTAGTTTGACTAGTTTGAACATACTTATGAAGTCCTTTCATGGCAACAATTCAAATAAGGACTGCTGATACGCTTCAGACCAACCGATTACGAGAATATTGACGGACAACTAGCAAAGATCCGACAAACCTCCACCATTCAGGAGTGCCAAACTAGGTTTAAAAGGTTATCTAATCAAACTCATGATTAGTCTCAAAAATAGCTATTGAGGACCTTCATTGAGGGCTTAAAGCCGGAGATCCGAGGAGAAGTTAAAGCACGACAACCGTACATGCTTATGACAGCTATCTCTTTCGCATGACATCAAGAGGAGCAATTGAACCATGAAGCTCGGAGGACTAGGGTCGCTCCTCAACCAGCAATATTGAAGCCCTCAGCCCCCCCTACTATCGATCATGTCCCTATACCAATGAGGTTAACAAGAGAAGAGCTTCGGGAGCAATATGCGAAGGGGTTATGTTGGCATTGCGACGAGCTGTGGAGCCGTGAGCATCGCTGTAGTAAAGGGAGACTTCTTATGATTGAACCAATAGAAGAAAAGGTCATTGAACATCTAGAAGAGAGCCTTGAACATGAAGAAGGAGATGCAGAAGAAGAGCCATAACCGACCGAAGTTACGGTACATGCACTAGCCGACTACTCAAACCCGCAAACGATGAAAGTTGGAGGCCTTCTCAAACAACAACCGATCACTGTTCTCATCGACATGGGCAGTACGAATAACTTTCTAAACAGTAAGATTGCTGTCTAGATGGCTTTACCTATTAAGAATTGCAGCAGGTTTGACGTTAAAATCGCCGATGGATGGATTTTGAAGTATGATCATAGGCGCCCGCAAGTGAAACTGTTGCTGATCATGAGGCCTTACCAAGAGATAATTACATATTTCTTCCTTCTCCCTCTTGATGATAATGAGGCCATGCTCATAATTAAATAATTGATGACATTAGGTGATATTTCTTGGAATTTTATGCAACTAATTATGAAATTTTACAATAAGGAGAAACAAGTGATACTGAACGGGAAACTTGGGGGCGACGTAACGACGATTTGCACACAACAAATGGAGAAGATTTTATATAAAGCATGTAGTGGCTTTTTGGCACAACTGGAGTAGCAAACTAAGGGAGAGCTAATAGAATTTGAAGATCCAAACCTACTTCCTTTGCTTGCTGAATTTTTAGATATATTTGACGAACCGCACAACCTACCTCTTGCCCGTCGGCATGATAATTATATAATGATTCTTTCATACAAACCTCTAGCAAATACTTGGCCATATCAGTATTTACGTCTCCAGAAGGATGAAATAGAAAGGATTGTAAAAGAGATGCTCGAAACAGGAGTTATTCGGCCAAGTTGCAACCTCTACTCTTCACCGGTGCTACTTGTACACAAGAAGGATGAAACATGGCAAATATGCGTTGATTACTAAGCTCTCAATGGCATAACCATCAAGGATAAATACCCTATTCTAGTAGTAGATGAATTGTTAGATGAAAGGGAGCACAAATCTTCACAAAGCTGGACCTTTGATCCGGGTATCATCAAATATGAGTGTACGAAGAAGTCATACCGAAAACCGTCTTTCGAACACACAACGACCACTATGAAATTTTGTTTTCTTCAACAAAAGGTGGAATATCTTGGGCATATCATATCAGAGGAAGGTGTGATGGTGGACCCCTTCAAAATTGGAGCAATATAAAACTGGCCTACCCCGAGGAACATAAAATTGCTACATGGCTTTCTGGGTTTAACAGGCTACTACCATAAGTTCATGAAAAACTATGGAAAGATCAATGCACCACTCACTTCTCTATTGAAAAATGATACCTTCTAATGGTCAGACAAAGCCTCCGCTGCCTTCGACAAACTTAAGGCAGCCATGACGACGATGCCGGTGCTAGTGCTACCAGATTTCAACCGACCCTTCATCATTGAGGCCGATGCATCTAGAGACAGAACGGGAGACGTTCTCATGCAAGATGGTCAACCACTCATATATATTAGCAAGGCATTGTCTCCCCCCTATCAAAACATATTAACATATGATAAGGAGATGCTCGCCATTATGCACGCAGCAACAAGGTGGAGATCGTACTTGATCAAGCGATGCTTTCAAATCAAGACCGACCATAAAAGCCTAAAATATCTATTGGAGCAGAAGATATCTTCTTCCGAGCAGCAAAAATGGGTAACAAAGGTTCTTGGATATGATTATGAAATAACTTACAAAAAGGGGAAAGAGAATGTTGTTGCAGATGCGCTTTTACGACTACCTAAGCAAGCTAAATTTTTGGCCATTTCACTTTCGACTAGTAACTTCCTTGAAGATATTAAGATGGAATGGCAAGAAGATTTGGAGACCAGTAAGATCATAAAAAAATTGGAGGAAGCATCAAGCTCCGTGGCTCATTACATTTAAGACTCAAAAGAATTACACTATAAGGGATGCATTGTGCTTATGATAAATTCTACTTGCATCTTCACGAGCAGATTTTGGACAAAGTTATTCCATATACAGGGTACTAAATTGAAAAGGAGTATGGCATATCACCCACAAATCGACGGCCAGACGGAAGTTGTAAATAGGTGCTTGGAGACAGCCCAAAGCCACCCACCAAATATGACTACCCAAGGAGAATTTCAGACCCGGCCAAGTACCATTATTGATCGATGGATCATAACTCGACGATGACGACCCACTACTGAAGTGATAATACAGTGGGCGAACCTACTAATAGAAGATGCCACTTAGGAGAACTAAGACGACTTGAAGATCAAATTCCCAAAATTAATGAATCGTCAGCCTCGAGGACAAGGCTAATTTGAAGAGGGTGGGTCTATTAGGACTCTAGCTAGGAGAGTCCTAATTGAGAGGGACATTCATGTAAAATCTACCTAAGCCGACCCCAATTAAAGAGGTGAAGAGGTCGACTAGGGTTGGGAGGTTGTTTCTTAGAGAAGAATTAAGAGTTGTAAATGAATAGGAGTCTTGAGTAGAAGTCCTATTAGGAGTTGGTTAGAAGTAGGAGTCTTGAGTAGGAGTCCTATTAGGAGTTAGGGTTTAGAAGCCCTATAAATAACCATATATTCCTCCTCTTTTCATAAGCAATAGATGAATCTTTTCTGCAGCCTTTGAGCAGCAACTCCAAGGGAGGAACTCCTATAGAGTTCCAAGGAGGTCGATCCTCTAAAGAGATCAACCCCAAGTTTAGAATATTTAAGGGTTCTAACAATGGCCTATTGATAGGGGGAGTTTGTTTAAACTCCAGGAGTTAAGGTTAACTCCGTCATCAATTTGTTGTCATCATAAAAAAGGAGGAGATTATTGAATCTTAGATTTTGATGATGAAACTAATTGATAAGAGTTTATGATTTCATCTGTGTTTTGAGTGACGTAGGATGCTTTGATCAGGGAGAGACAATTAAAGCAGGAAGAATCATGCTGGGCAGGAGGAAAACGTGTCAGAAGATTGGACATCGGGCCGGAGGATCTGTCGACATATCGACAGAATGCTTTGGGCCATGGATTCGGGCATTGGGCTAAGAAGAGCATATATTGTGCTAAGGATATCAGAGTTGCAGAGGTCAACTGACCGATTGGGCAATAGGCCGCAAGAGAGGACGATGCACCGAAGAATCGGACGAAGCGTCGATGGACCAATGACATGCCGGACAACATGATTCATGCTTAGTAATAATTGTCTAGATCGAAGTATGTTGTTTATGTGTGCAGGATTAACTATGATAGCAAGGCATAAAGCAAAATGAAGTCCCAAAGTCAAGAACGCGATTTCGTTGGGAGTTCAAGAGTTCGTCGGAAGTTCGGACGTTCGTTGGAAGTTCTACTATAACCAATCGAGAAGTCCAAGAGCTTGCCAAAGAAGCTTATCGGAACTTGCCAAGAAGATCATCGTAAAGTCTAGGAGCTTGCCGGAAGTTCGCCGGAACATTGCCGAGAGACCGTCGAAAGTTCGCCGAAAAGATCACCAGTAGAAATCAGACTTATCTTGCTTAGAATATATCTTAGGAATTGTAGTTAGCACATAATTAGAGTTGGGATTGGGAGGTAATCCCATCAACTTTGTTAGGGGCCAACTGGGCCCGAAGTTGGACTGGTTTGGGCTAGATTTAAGGCCCAACTAGGGTGCTGAAACCCTTGTCGGCGGTGGCACCGCCTAGGGAATAACACCCTAGGATTCTTGGGCAGTGGTACCACTAGCAGTAATGCTGCCAGCAATGGTAGCGCCCCTGTTCGGTAGTGGTACCGACCAGTACTAGATCCTGTGATGGTAGTACTGCCCAGGAACGACGGTGGTACCACCAGTACCCAGGAAACCTAGGATAAGACCCTTTTAGGCTCCAAGTTTGAATCAACTTGTAGCTTTTAAATACCTCTCTCATCCCTGGTTAACTAACACAAGCACAAAGAGTTTAAAAGTGAAGAAACGCTGTTGTAATCACTTGAGAAATCCCCTCCTCTAAGTCTAAGTTTAGAATTCTGTTTAGGAGGAGTGAGTGCTTGTAAGGGTAGTCTCCTAAATCCGGTAAAATGAGAAGAGAGATATAAGGAGGTTGATCTTCGCCTGTTAAAGGATGATCGATAGTGGATGCCAGTAGCCTCGATGGAAGAGGAATAAACAAAGTGGATGTAGGTCATGACGACTGAACCACTCTAAAATCTGGTTTGCATTTTGTTAGGACCTTTTTTCTGAGCTTTTGAATAATGTTTATTGAGTCTATTTAGTCCAGTTGTTTATTGAGTCAGTTTGGTTTAGTTAGAGTCAAGTAGAGGTTTATTTAATATTTATTTATTATTAGAGTTCAAGTCCTGATGGACTCTGGGTGTAACTTTATAAATAGGGATGTAACTGCTTCTTTTTAGTTATCTATGAAAAATATTATTCTATCTTTTGACAAACCCTAGGAGGTCGATACCCTCGAAGCGATCAAGGAGGGCCGATCCCCTCAAAGCGATCAAGGAGGCCGATCCCCTCGAAGTGATCATCCCCTTTCTCTTCTTCTTTCTTACGATAAGACTTTAGGGTCTTATCATTTGGTATCAAAGCGATGATAAGACTTTAGGGTCTTATCATTTGGTATCAGAGCAGCGATCCTTGCCATTCTCGCTGTAGTTCGTCATCTTAAAAAAAAAAAAAAATTTGTGAGAGCGAAGTCGGCAGCCACGCACACCGTTCCTTCTCAACCAAGAAGGAACATTTGCTTCCCGACGCCGACCACCCCTGCTTTCCTTCTCGTCCACCGCCGACCCTGCTTCCAGGTCGGCAACCACCGCCGCCGCTGCTCCCAGGCCAGCGCCCACTGCTGCCGCTATGCCCCGACCAACAACCTTCTCACCTCACCTCCTCGCAACCGCATCTCGCTCGAGCGAGAAGGGCCGCGGCCGCCGTTTCCCAGCCAGCGGACCACCCATCCCCGCTTCTATCGTCGGCGACGCTGCCTAGCCATACTGCCATCGCTGCCTTCCCTTGGTTACAACTTCGGCCATGCGATCTGTCGGCATTACTATTTCTGTGGTGCGATAGAAATAGAGCAGCCGTCGGTCCCTCTACTGCTGCAAGCGCCGGTTGCCTCTACCGTCGCATTTGTTTCTCGATCACTTCAACGCCACCCCTCTCCTTTGTTGTCGAGCCACCACCGTTGCCAGCCACCATACGACGACTGCCATGTTAGGATCGAGAGCACTAAGAGGGGGGGGGGGTGAATTAGTGCAGCGGAAAACTTTCTGCGATTAAAATCGAAAGCTGCGTTCGAACGATAAAAACGATTTCTGTGTAAAATCTGATTCTAAGCAAGATGATATTAAAGTTAATCTATGCAGGGAGTTTGCAGCTATGATGAAAACTAGAATATAGGCGTAAGCTGAAATCCGATGTTCGTACGAAGAAACTGATTTACGTCTAAGTGTTGATTCGTAAATCACTTGATTAGGCAAGATGCAGTTTAAGCAAGAGTATGAAGGCAGTTTGCAGTTATGGTAAAGCTCAAAACGTAAACGCAATCTGCAATATGATGATCGTACGAAAAAGCAGATTTACGTCTAAACGCTGATTCGGAAAGTAAAAGGTTTGAAACCCGATCGTAAAAGCACAGAAGGCAGTAAGCTTCAGAGGAGGTTTGTAGTAAAGATAATATGCTTAAAGTAAATGCAAACCGAGATTTAGAGTTGTTCGGTCAATCTTGACCTACTCCACTTTTGGCTTCCTCCACCGACGAGGTCACTGACGTCAACTAGAGGCCTTCCTTCAATAGGCGAAGGCCAACCACCCTTTTACAGTTTCACTCCTTTTGATGGGCTTAGGAGACAACCCTTACAGAAATTTTCTCTCCTCTCTTTACAACTCAAAACTTGAAGAACAAAGGGAGGAGAACTTTTGGCCTTTACAACAATTTTGAGCTCTAAGAATCACAGAAAGATGTCAAGATTTTGAGTGTTTGATTCTTCCTTTCAGTGCTGAATGGGTGGGGTATTTATAGGCCCCAACCCAGTTCAAATTTGGAGCTCAAAACTGTCAATTCCCGGAATTCCGGGATCAGGCGGTTGCACGTCCTGACTGGGGCGGTTGCACCGCCTGGCAGAGCTCGAAGACTGAGCCTCTAGGTGGTGCCACCTCTATCAGGGGCGGTTGCACCTCTCTGCCAGAGCTCAAAGACCGAGCTCAGGCGGTTGCACGTCCTGACTGGGGCGGTTGCACCGCCTGCAAGAGCTCGAAGACCGAGCTCAGGCGGTGCTACCTCCTGTCAGGAGAGGTTGCACCGCCCAATCTCGCTTGGAGACTGAGCCCAGGCGGTTGCACCTCTTGGCTCAGGCGGTTGCACTGCCCAGTCTCCCTGGGAGACTTAGCCCAAGCGGTTGCACCTCCTACAGTAATCAGGGTCCGAATTGGTAGATCCATTCGGCCCAAATTGGGTCTTTCAGGGGCCCAATTGCCCCAAGATTAAGCCAATGGGATCACCTCCCATTACCAACTTAATCATTGTGCTAACTACGATAAATCCTAAGACAATTTCTGTAGCTTGCTCCGGTGCGTCAATCGCATCTTCCGGCGAGTTTCCGGTGAACTTCCGTCGATCATCCGATGAACCCTCGGTGATTCTCCTACGGACTTCCGGCAAACTCCTGGACTTGCGACGATACATTTGGCGAGTTCCGACGAGCTTCTTTGGCAAGCTTATGGACTTCTCAGATTTGTTCCTACAAAACCTCCGACGACAGTCCGAACTTCCGTCAAGCTCTCGAACTCCCAACGTGATCATTGTCATGACTCCGGCGCAACTCCTGCTGCATGTCTTACTTTCATCGTAGTTAATCCTGCACACTTATGTCAACATATAGGTTAGACAACAAATGACAATTGACTTCATCATCAAAATCCGAGATTCAACAATCTCCCCCTTTTTGATGATGACAATCAATTGATAATGGAGTTAACCTTAACTCCCCCTGTCTACATGCCATACTTGAGATAAGTCATTCTTGAATTCAAGACCTAAGAATTCAAGTGACATATCTGAAGATGATGTCAATACTTGACATTCATTCTTACATAACAATTTTGAATGATGGTAATTGTAACAATTCATCATATTGTAAGATATCAACATGTAAAGCTATGAAGTAAGATTTTGATATCATTAGCATAAGTGTTTATAGCATATTATATATATGGCATCTGTTCATATATCTCTTGATGATGCAAGCATGGCATAATCATAGCATCAGTGTTTATAGCATCAAATCAATTCATATATTTCTCCCCCTTTGTCATCAACAAAAAGCATAATAGATGTGATACCAAGAGAACAATATAAGCACGTTATCAAGCATATAAAGGAAGGCATGATACGTATAATGCTTTGAATACTTCTTCTCCCCTTTTTTGTTATAATCCTTTGTGCATAAAGGAGGAAAGTCATTTTATCAAATCCATTTTGGAAAAAATATTTTTCAAAAGAGTGTGTTAAGCGAATCCAAAAATGAGATGAATTCTTTCATGCATTCGGACAAGATTATGCTACAGTTTTCAAAAATCAAAACATTTCAACACATGGCAATCAAGTGATCCAATAAAGTCCGAAAAATAATTTTGACTAATTTATCTATTCGGACACATCAACATTCCTAATCCTCTTCTTATGAAATCAAATTGTTCTTCACTTAGAGGTTTTGTAAAAATGTCAGCTAGTTGATGTTTAGTATCAATGAACTCTATAGTTACGTCATGATTAGTAACATGATCTCGTATAAAGTGATGTCTAATATCATTGTGTTTTGTTCTTGAGTGTTATATAGGATTCTTAGTCAAGCATATTGCACTTATGTTATCACATTTAATGGGAATATTCTTAAGATTAACTTTGTAATCTTCTAAGGTGTTTTTCATCCATACAACTTGGGCACAGCATGCACTTGCTGTAATATATTCAGCTTTGGTTGTTGATAGTGCAACCGAGTTTTGTTTCTTAGATGACCAGGAAACAAGGGCATGTCCTAAAAATTGACATGATCCTGATGTGCTTTTTCTATCTAGTTTACAGCCAGCAAAGTCCGCATCAGCATAAGCAATTAACTCAAAATTCTTTGATTTTGGGTACCATAATCCTAGATTTGTGGTACCATTAAGATATCTAAGTATTCTTTTAACTGCTTTGAGATGAGATATCTTAGGGTTTGATTGAAATCTAGCACAAAGTCCTACACTGAACATGATGTCTGGTCTGGTTGCAGTGAGGTAAAGTAAACTTCCTATCATACCCCTATAAGTTTTTTGATCGAAGCTTTCTCCACTTTCATCAATTTCTAACTTAGTAGAGGTGCTCATAGGAGTGTTAATAGCCTTTGAGTTGTTCATATTAAACTTTTTTAATAAATTCATAGCATATTTAGTTTGACTAATAAAGATGCCATTGCTTAGTTATTTGATTTGCAAGCCTAAGAAGAATGTTAATTCTCCCATTAAGCTCATTTCGAATTCAAGACTCATAGTTTTAGCAAAAGATTCACAAAAAGATTCATTCGTAGAGCCAAAGATAATATCATCAACATAAATCTGGACAATGAGAAAATTATTTTCAAAATTCTTGATGAACAATGTAGTATCAACCTGGCCTTTTGTGAAATTATTTTCGATAAGAAAAGAACTAAGTCTCTCATACCAAGCCCTTGGGGCTTGTTTTAAACCATAGAGAGCTTTAGTTATTCTAAACACATGATTAGGGAGGCTATTATTTTCAAATCCAAGAGGTTGTTCAACATAAACTTCTTCGGAGATAAAGCCATTTAGAAAAATACTTTTAATATCCATTTGAAATAGCTTAAAATTATTACTACTAGCATAGGCAAGGAGCATCCTTATGGCTTCCAATCGAGCCACAAGGGCGAAGGTTTCTTCGTAATCGATACCTTCTTCTTGGTTGAAACCTTTGGCCACTAATCTAGCCTTGTTTCTAACCACGATACCATTTTCATCTTGCTTGTTTCTGAAGACCCATTTAGTACCAATAACTAAATGGTCATTTGGCCTAGGAACAAGCTTCCACACCTCATTTCTCTCAAATTGATTCAGTTCATCTTGCATTGCGATAATCCATGAATCATCTTTCATGGCTTCGTCAACACATTTGGGTTCAATTTGGGAGAGAAAGGCGGCGTTCGCACAAAAATTTTTAAGAGAAGATCGTGTTTGAACCCCCTTTGACTTGTCTCCTAAAATTAGCTCCTTGGGATGAGCATCTACATATTTCCAATCCTTGGGTAAGGATGTTTCGGAAGAGGATGCATCCAAGTTGCTAGTTGGAGACGGGGTTTCATTTAAATTCAAGGAATCAAAATTAACATCATCATCAAAATCATTTTTCCTGATTTCGGAAATCTCATTGAAAACAACATGAATGGATTCTTCGATAATTAAGGTTCTTTTATTGAAGATACGAAAGGCTTTAGAAACCGAAGAATAACCAAGAAAGATTCCTTCATCGGATTTAGCATCAAATTTTCCTAGGTTATCCTTTTCATTCAAGATAAAACATTTACACCCAAAGACTTTAAAATATGAAACATTGGGTTTCTTGTTGTTCCATAACTCATAGGGAGTTTTGGTTAGTAGGGGTCTTACTAGAACTCTATTCAAAATATAACATGCGGTATTTACGGCTTCAGCCCAAAAATATTTGGGTAGGTTGTGTTCTTTCAACATGGTTCTTGCCATTTCTTGTAAATTTCGATTTTTTCTTTCTACTACTCCATTTTGTTGAGGATTTCTAGGAGTAGAGAAATTATGGTTGTATCCATTGAGTTCACAAAATTCCTGGAAATCATGGTTTTGAAATTCACCACCATGATCACTTCTAATTGACGAAATCATAGAACCTTTCTCATTCTGAACAAGGTTACAAAACTTGGTAAAATATCTAAGGCAATCACTTTTCTGTTTTAAGAAGTAAGTCCATGTGTATCTGCTATAGTCATCCACAATGACGAAGGCGTATTTGCTACCTCCTAGGCTTGATGTGGAGATTGGTCCGAACAAGTCCATATGAATCAATTGTAAGGGCCTAGAGGTGCTTACTTGATTCTTAGATTTGAAACTACCCTTAATTTGTTTACCTAATTGGCAAGCATCACATACATTATCTTTAATGAACTTGATATGAGCAATTCCTCTTACAAGTTCTTTAGATGATATTTGAGTGACTAGTTTCATGCTAGCGTGACCTAATCTTCTATGCCATAGCCAAGCATCCTCATTCAAAACCGAAAAATATATTTCATTACACAAATCATTGATGTCAATAGTGTATACGTTATTTTGTTTTAATGCAATCATAGACATGTTTTTGTGTGGTTTTTCAATGATGCAAGCATTAGATTCGAATCTGACAATGTATCCTTTATCACATAATTGACTAATGATCAAGAGGTTATGTTTTAAGCCATCAACTAACAAAACATATTCAATAAGGAAGTTGGATTTGTTACCTATGGTTCCTTTGCCAACGATTTTACCCTTGTTGTTGTCTCCGAAGGTGACATAGCCTTCGTCTATGCTAGTGAGCTTAGAGAATTGAGATGGATCTCCGGTCATATGCCTTGAGCATCCACTATCAAGGTACCATCTCTTGCTCCTAGCTTGCGATGGTATAGGTTTCTACAAGAAAGGATGATTTTTAGGTACCCATTTGCTTTTGGGTGCCTCAATGATAGATCTACATTGTTTATCATGTTGCATAGAGTTTATCATGGTTCCTTTAGGAACCCAAATCAATTTGTTTGGACTAATTTTCTTGAATGGACAATAATGCGTCTTGTGTCCAAATTTGCAACAAAAGTTGCATTTGTTTTAGTGTTGAACATGTAGGATGGGGCCTTTTATGAAGGTGGTTGGATTTTGGTGAGGACTTCTCACAAATCCAATTCCACTTCTTTTGGGAACGTGACCCTTGTTTGCGAGGATCATGTTCAATGACTTGCTACCAACCTCAAATTTCTTTAAGGTATCCTTAAGTAGCAAGTTTTCCATTTGGAAAGTTTCTAGATCATGGCATTTGATGCATGAATTTAAACTATCATGATATTCAATTTTTAACTTATCAAAGTCACAAGTAAGACTATCATGCTCCTTTTTTAGCAATTTGTATTTTCTATCAATAATTTTGCATTCATCAAATAAGTCATTGAAGGCATTTAATAATTCATCGAAAGATATATCTGCATCTATTAAATTCGTTACCTCTTCTCCGATAGCCATTAAGGCGTAATGAGCAACTTGCTCGGTGTTGGACTCCTCTTCTTCGGACGCGCTCGAATCATCCCATGTTGCTTTGAGCGCCTTCTTCTTTGTTGTTCTCTTTTTGACTTGGGGACAATCACTCTTGTAGTGTCCCGGCTTTTTGCACTCATAGCAAATAACTTGGTCCTTCTTGGGTTCAAGTTTATTTTTAGTGTCATTCTTAAACTTGTTTCTTTTAATGAATTTTTTAAATTTTCTTGTTAGAAGTGCCAAGTCATCGTCACAGTCCTCATCACTTGAGTTTTCTTTCAAGTGGTCTTCCAAAGTTCTAAGTGCCATATCCTTCCTGTTCTTTGGAAGGATGTCTTATTGCTCTTCATGAGCTTTGCAAGTCATCTCGTAGGTCATTAATGACCCAATTAGTTCTTCAAGAGGAAAGTTGTTTAGATCTTTCGCCTCTTGGATAGCAGTGACTTTAGGATCCCAACTCTTAGGAAGGGATCTTAGAATCTTATTTACGAGCTCAAAATCCGAAAATTTTTTTCCGAGTCCTTTTAGACCGTTGACGACATCCGTGAAACGGGTAAACATGTCGCCAATAGTCTCACTCGGTTTCATCTGGAAAAGTTCAAAAGAGTGTAACAAAAGATTGATTTTTGACTCTTTCACTCTACTTGTGCCTTCATGAGTCACTTCGAGTGTGTGCCAAATATCAAAAGCGGTTTCACAAATTGAAACACGATTAAACTCGTTTTTATCAAGTGCACAAATTAAGACATTCATAGCCTTTGCATTAAAAGTGAAAGCCTTCTTCTCCAAATCATTCCAATCGATCATTGGAAGAGAAGACTTTGAAAAACCATTTTCGACAAGATTCCAAGGTTCAAAATCCATAAAAATAAGAAAGATCCTCATTCGGGTCTTCCAATAGGTGTAGTCCATCCCATTGAACATGGGTGGACGTGTAATAGAATGGCCCTCTTGGTTTCTGGCGTAAGCCATCTCTCTAGGGTTTTAATCCGTTTGAGAGTTAACCCCGCTCTGATACCAATTGTTAGGATCGAGAGCACTAAGAGGGGGGGGTGAATTAGTGTAGCGAAAAAATTTCTGCGATTAAAATCGAAAGCTGCATTCGAACGATAAAAACGATTTCTATGTAAAATCTGATTCTAAGCAAGATGATATTAAAGTTAATCGATGTAGGGAGTTTGCAGTTATGATGAAAACCAGAATATAGGCGCAAGCTGAAATCCGACGTTCGTACGAAGAAACTGATTTACGTCTAAGTGCTGATTTGTAAATCACTTGATTGGGCAAGATGCAGTTTAAGCAAGAGTATGAAGGCAGTTTGCAGTTATGGTAAAGCTCAAAACGTAAACGCAATCTGCAATATGATGATCGTACGAAAAAGCAGATTTACGTCTAAACGCTGATTCGGAAAGTAAAAGGTTTGAAAACCGATCGTAAAAGCGCAGAAGGTAGTAAGCTTCAGAGGAGGTTTGCAGTAAAGATAATATGCTCAAAGTAAATGCAAACCAAGATTTAGAGTTGTTCGGTCAATCTTGACCTACTCCATTTTTGGCTTCCTCCACCGACGAGGTCACCGACGTCAACTAGAGGCCTTCCTTCAATAGGCGAAGGCCAACAACCCTTTTACAGTTTCACTCTTTTTGTCGGGCTTAGGAGACAACCCTTACAGAAATTTTCTCTCCTCTCTTTACAACTCAAAACTTGAAGAACAAAGGAAGGAGAACTTTTGGCCTTTACAATAATTTTGAGCTCTAAGAATCACAGAAATATGTCAAGATTTCAAGTGTTTGTTTCTTCCTTTCAGTGCTGAATGGGTGGGGTATTTATAGGCCCCAACCCAATTCAAATTTGGAGCTCAAAACTGTCAATTCTCGGAATTCCGGGATCAGGCGGTTGCACCTCCTAATTGGGGCGGTTGCACCGCCTGGCAGAGCTCGAAGACTGAGCCTCTGGGCGGTGCCACCTCTGTCAGGGGCGGTTGCACCTCTCTGCTAGAGCTCGAAGACCGAGCTCAGGCGGTTGCACCTCCTGACTGGGGCGGTTGCACCGCCTGCCAGAGCTCGAAGACCGAGCTCAGGCGGTGCTACCTCCTGTCAGGAGAGGTTGCACCGCCCAGTCTCGCTTGGAGACTGAGCCCAGGCGGTTGCACCTCCTGGCTGGGGCGGTTGCACCGCCCAGTCTCCCTGGGAGACTTAGCCTAGGCCGTTGCACCTCCTGGCTTGGGCGGTTGCACCTCCTACAGTAATCAGGGTCCGAATGGGTAGATCCATTCGGCCCAAATTGGGTCTTTCAGGGGCCCAATTACCCTAAGATTAAGCCAATGGGATCACCTCCCATTACCAACTTAATCATTGTGCTAACTACGATAAATCCTAAGACAATTTCTGCAGCTTGCTCCGGTGCGTCAATCGAATCTTTCGGCGAGTTTCCGGCGAACTTCCGTCAATCATCCGATGAACCCTCGGTGATTCTCCTATGGACTTCCGGCAAACTCCTGGGCTTGCGACGATACACTTGGCGAGTTCCGACGAGCTTCTTTGGCAAGCTTATGGACTTCTCGGATTTGTTCCTGCAGAACCTCCGATGACAGTCCGAACTTCCGTCGAGCTCTCAAACTCCCAACGTGATCTTTGTCATGACTCCGGCGCAACTCCTGCTGCATGTCTTACTTTCATCATAGTTAATCCTGCACTTATCTCAACATATAGGGTATACAACAAATGACAATTGACTTCATCATCAAAATCCGAGATTCAACACGCTGCACGCCTCCCAGCAGCCAATCCTCCTTACTCTACATCCGTAGTGCCAGAAACAGGGCAACTCACCGGTTGCCCTTGTTCCCAACCGTGACACCGCTGACTCCTCCTTCTCCACTGCTGCCGCTACTTCTCGGCCGCACAATCACCACCGCACTGCCGTTGCTAGCATCACCAGCGGCTCCGGCTATGGTGCGATAGAAACAGAGCACCTTGTTTCCCATCTCCAGCATCATAACTTCCTGGCCAGCGACGACGCTCGCTACCTTTTTTCTCCACCACCGCCGCTGCTTCCCAATCGCTTGATCACCGCCTCCCAGCCACAACGCTCGCCGTGCCCCACCCCCCCCCTCCCCCCCTTGGGTCACAGCCGCAGCCGCCGGTTGCCGCAGCCCTCGTTGCAACGATTGTAGAAATAGAGCTTCCTCTATTGCTGCAGCCCCCGTCGATCCCGGACGCGACCCTCGCTGCCTCCTTCTCCACCGCCAATGCTGCACTCTGGCCAATGATCACCGCTGCTCTCAGTCACTAAAGCCTTCTCCTCAACTGCTCATGATCCTTCCGGCCAACTCCTTCAATGGTGCGACAAAAACAGAGTACGAAGCAACCACCATGCAGTAACAAAAATACTGGCACCCTCTATTGCCGCAGCCGCCAATTGTAACCACCGTCGTCGCTCCCGGCCAACGACCAACCCCTCATTCTGCAGTAGCCGCCCCTTGGGTCCCAGTAGCTGCAGCCACATCAACGCAGTTGCCTTCCAATCCCAGTGCTCTCACCCCATGCAGCGATAAAAATAGGGCAGCTGCTCTTCCTCCAATGCAGTGACCGTAGCACTGCCCTTGGCGTCCACCTCCTTGGCAACTTCGCATCGACAGTGTTGATGCCCTTGACCGACACTAAAAACAGGAGTTGAGATTACAGATTTGCAGTTTTACACAATGGCCACTAATAACTCGGTGAAAGCACAAATGGAAGCATTGGAAATTAGAATTGAGAACTGATTGCAAGAAATACTTAATGATTTCAAAAAGAGCCTACTGGAGAGCCTAAGCAAATTTCAACAAAATGAGGGCTCAAGTTCTATGTTGCACAGATATGAAAATACAGGAAAAGGGCCCCAAGATTGTGACAAATTACTCACACATGAAGATGGAATTTCCGAGATGGAAAGATGGAGATCCGACCAATTGGATCTCTAAGGTCAAAATTTTTTTTCCGTTTTCACAGAACCCCAGAAGAATCTCTAAGGTAGAAGTGGCCTCAATCCAGCTCGAGGCAGACTCTGATTTAAACAAATCCTAATCCATTTGAAAGTAGACTCAAAGACCTTTATTTTAATACCTAGATTAAATAATTTGGAGTTTATATGCCAACTCAGACTTCTGTTCTAACTTACCCTACAGATTCTACAAAATAGGGACTATAATTTCTGACCTTTTCTTGCTAAACTTGTTGTAACTTTCTGTTGGGAACTTAGATTCATGCAAAGTATGATTTATTGGAAACTGAAATATCTATTTTCATCGACCCTGTGAATTCAGTAAAACAAAGTTGATGTTTTCAGACCTTTAGCTATGAAATTATTTGAAACTCCCTACTATAAACTCCAATTCATGCAAAACTTGATTTACCTAAAATTAGAATGAATATCTTTAGAATGACACTATTTTGTATAAATTAGAGCATAATTGGTTATACAATTAATTCATACAATGTGCCTCTTAAATTCTGTCGGAATCAAGCTTTCGTCGATTTTGCCTCTTCTTGTTTCATCTTTTTGGAAATAGATTTCAGCAAAAACCCTTACTTCAGTTGAGCTTTACATTATTAGTTTAAATTCCTATATACTCTTGTCCTTCAATTATTTGTACACTTGTATCTATCATATAAAGTTTAGGTTTGTGTTGTAATGTTTCTTATAGGCATATGCATTCCGTTGTTCTACATGTGTTTCCGATATATGCCAACTTTATTGTTCACACTACCCCTTTTATACTCTGGTGTTTGTAGGATTATTTGGACCTTTGCCAGAAATGGTAAAAGGATTATCTAGACCTTTGTTAGAAATGGTAAAGGGTATATGCTTAGAGCCCGCGATGCTTTGCCGGCCCCCTCTGGCTTCATCCAGACGTGGATGGATGATGCTCCCAGACATGGGAGATTATGTTTGGGATCCCACTTCACTTCTATCTATTTGATATGATATCCAAAGCTTTGGTAATGCTCTTCTATGTGTGCTTTGGATAATAATAAAAAGTATGCAATGTCAAATGCGATGTTGAGCTTCTATTTTATATTTGTTCTTTGATATGTTCCAAAATATTTCATTTGTTATTGATACACTCCGAAATGTTTCATATGCAATTGATATCCGAAATACTCCTTATATCTTTAGTATGCTTTGAAATATTCTATATGTCATGGATATGCTTCTTATGCCAATGATATACTCCAATTAGCCCTTACTCCATTGTTATGAACAAAACATGCTTCGAATGATACGACATTGTAATTCTGCATTCGTCGAGTGGCTATCTTCGAACTCTTATATCTTTGCCTTGTATTTTGAAACCTTATTTGTTCAAAACTATCATCTTTGCCATGGATATGTTAGTCGCTTGCTGAACTCTATGCTCCATTGCTGATAATTTTTTTTAGAATAATTTGTCTCTTGCTAAAATATTTAAAATGGGCTAAGGCAGTGGAAAGCTAGAAAATTTTAGGGCAAATCTTTCGTACTTGATAGGTTGATGTTGTATAAGTTTCTTTTGTTTGTAATGAAATATCAACGACAACTCTAGATTGTTGTATCTTGTAAATATAAATATGTGGTACATGTTGGGTTTGTGATTGTATAGATTCCCATGCTGATGGATTTATGATGTAGTTATGGTTTAGTTGAGTAAGCTTTGGATTTTATGAATCATTAAGTGATATGATGTATGATTATAAACTGCACAGGTATTTTGAATTAGGGAATTATAGATGTGATTGACTTGAATATTTTCTCAGTTTCCTCAAATGTGTGATTAGATCCTGGAATGGATTATTGTTCAAGAAAAAAAAATTCGGGGGGCGTGACAGAGATGGTATCAAAGCATGGTTTGAGGATCATTGAGATATTTGATATGCTTGATATGCATAATATATTAAGGTCTAGTAAACTATAGTGATCAGTGAAAATTTTCTTTGATGTCCTTTAGGAATCTAGGATGACGAGGACATTTAATCCTCCTACTTCATCTACTTCTGATTAATTAAAGAGGATGAAAGGGTTGATCGAAAATATTAAATTAGAGCGGTGCAGCGGAAGCTTGGTGAACCTAATTCATTGGTGGTAGAATAGTAGCAAAATAATGGGCGATGTGAATGAAGATGATAATTTGATATACGAAATTATTCTAATGATCAAAAGATTTTGTTTGCCACCTTTATATTAGAAGTAGAGGTTGAGCACTAGTGGAAAACAATAAAAATATGATTGAAAATGAATTAGAAAGTAATAACAAGAGGGTCAAGACATCTGGATTTGAAAATGAAAGTCATCATAGAAGACTCAATGATATTGATGGCCTCAATCTAGGTGCAAAATTTTGATCTTATCTTTTCGTCGAAAGATGTATGATAAATTTAGAGGACTAAAATTTTCTTTTGAGGGGAGATTGTAACATCCCCCATTTTTAAAAATTTAGTAAATGCTTGTTTGTAAATATGAGGATTATTAATAATTTTTTGTATTAAATGATATTATATTAAAACTTTATAGTTAGGGACATAAGAGTAAATATTAGAAATTTGATATTATTTATGAAAGATTCAGATTTAAGTTAAAGAAAAAAAAAAAGGTCGACATGTGTCACTAGTTAACCTAAGGTTGGTGCCACCTTTGTTTGTTTTAAGGATGACATATGGGCTTCTTTCATTCATACTTGCCACCTTGCAAGCCTTGTATTAGCTAAATCTAATGCAATTAGAGAAGAAACTAAAGAAAAACTTAACTAAAGGAGGAAAACTTAAGAGTTGCAGCTAGTGTGGGTTTGAGAAGAGAGGGGACGAAGAAGAAGAAGAAGAAGAAGAAGAAGAAGACGAAGAAGAAGAAGAAGAGAAATTGAGGAAGAAGAAAAAGAAGAAGCTTTGCTTGAGGTTTTGCATCAACTCCCCACATTTGGGAATCAAACTTTTCTAAGGCAAGTGTTCTAACCCCATCCTATAGAAATCCTAATCTCTATTTTCATTTTAATTCTACATAATTTGAAAGATTTCAGCTTAGCACCAAACATTTCTTTCATTTTGATACAAAGCCATGAATCTGTAAATTTTTGGTAATCTAACCTCTATGCATTATTTTGGACCTAACTTTTAGTACTATACTCTGATATAGACAAAGCCTAATCCATTTGAAATTTGACTCAAAGACCTTTATTTTGATACCTAGATTAAATGCGTTGGAGTTTAAATGCTTACTCAGACTTCTGTTCCAACTTACCCTACAGATTTTGCAAAACAGGGACTATAATTTTTGACCTTTTCTTGTTAAACTACCTGTAACTTTCTACTGGGAAATCAGATTAATGTAAAGTATGATTTATTGGAAACTATATTCAAAATTATTTCTATGCTTACCTTCTTTGAAATTTTTGGAGTAAAAATTACAAACTGAAACATCTATTTTAGTCGATCCTGTGGATTCACTAAAATAGAGCTGATATTTTCAGACCTTTCACTACGAAACTATTTGTAACTCCCTACTGTAAACTCCAATTCATACAAAGCTTGATTTACCTAAAATTAGATTAACATATCTTTCGAATGACACTTATTTTGTATAAATTAGAGTATAACTGGTTATCCAATTAATTCATACAATATGCCTCTCAAATTCTACCAGAATTGAGCTTTCATCGATTTCGTCTCTTCTTTGCCTCTTCTTGTTTCGTTGTGACCTACATCCACTCCCGATTCCTCTCCACTTGAAGCCACTAGCTTTTACTATCAATCTTCTTTTAATAGACGAAGATCAACTACCCTTACAACTCGATTCTCCTTTTGATAGGTTTAGGAGAGAACCTTTACACCCCCACTACATCCTCCCTTAAACTTCACCAACACTTAAAGTTTGAGAGGGGTTCTCACAAGATTACAATAGTGTTTTTCTTTCATTTTGTTCTTAGTTAATGTATTATCTAAGCAGGGATGGGAGAGGTTTTTATAGGCCCTAAATGGATTCAAACTTGGAGCCTAAAAGTGTCTCATCCCTAATTTTTAGGGTACTGGCGGTACAATTGCCTGTGCTGGGCAGCACCACCACCCGCAGCACTAACACTAGGCAGCACCACCACCTGACATAGTCTGGGAGACTATGTCTGGCCAGTACCATTGCCTGACATAGTTTTGGAGACTGTGTCACCGATGGTTTCACCTGTTGGATCATTGTTTGAGCCTTTCACTTGGCCCAACACAACCCAAACTTGGGCCCAATTGGTCCCTAATTTTGTTAGCCCAATTCCAACCTAATTACACCTAAAATCTATTTGATCTAGATAATTATTACAAAGCTAAATCAAATGTTACCCGTTATGTCATTTGTTCATCGATGCCTTATCCGATTCTTCGGTGCATCGTCCTCTCTTGTGGCTTATTGCCCAATCGGCTAGTTGATATTTGTAACTCTGATTTCTTTGGTATAATTTCTGCTCTTCTTGGCCCAATGCCTAAACCCATGGCCCAAAGCCTTCTGCCAATACGTCGATCGATTCTCCAACTCGATGTCCAATCTTCTGACATGTTCCACTCCAGGCCAACATGATTCTTCTTGCTTTAATTGTCTCTCTCTGATTGAAGCTTCCTGCGTCACTCATAAGGCAGATCAAATCATAAACACTATCAATTGGTTTCATCATCAAAATTTAAGATTCAACAATCTCCCCCTTTTTTATGATGACAACCAATTAATGATGGAGTTAACCTTAACTCCCCCTATCAATGTCATATTGATAAAACTCTTGAATTCAAAAATCCAAGCAACATGTCATCATAAAATAATGCATAAGATTTTAATATTATCATCATACTTCTGCCCTTTTGTTATCATCAAAAAGGAGAATTGCATCTAGCCAATTTTTAAGATATAATCTTAGGAATTTAGCAAATTTCTCATCACTTTAGAACATGCAAGCTAGTGAGTTCCTTCTTCTCTTTTGAGAAGTGCAAGCTAGCAATTTTTTTGCTTCCTTTACAATGTTCAAGCTAGTAATTTTTGCTTCCTTTGTAAAGTGCAAACTAGCAAAATTTTACA
Organism: Musa acuminata AAA Group; assembly: GCF_036884655.1. Classification (NCBI taxonomy): domain Eukaryota; kingdom Viridiplantae; phylum Streptophyta; class Magnoliopsida; order Zingiberales; family Musaceae; genus Musa; species Musa acuminata. The sequence goes on along the minus strand of NC_088343.1, from coordinate 24,605,311 downwards.
TCATTTTACAACATGCAAGCTAGCAATAATTTTGAGTTTTGCAAGTTTATAAATTTTGCTAGTGTGAAAGTTAGCATGTTTGCTTTTCTTTATGATGTTCAAACTAGTAGGTTTTTGAAAAAGAATGCGAGATAGTGAATAGCAAGTTTAGAACATGCAAGCTAGCAAGTTTTTCACATCTGAAATTTGGTAAAATTTTTGCATCTTTTGAAATGTGTAAGATAACACTTTTGCTTCTTTTGAGATTGCAAGCTAGTAATTTTGCTTCCTAGCAAGTTTTTCTCCTTAAAATGTGTAAGCTAGCAAGTTCTTTGCTTCCCTTTGAAATGTACAAGCTAGCAATTTTTCTTCCCCTTTGTCATTGTCAAAAAGAAGGGAAGAATATAATATTATAATTCTTTTCCCTTTACATCAATTTTCAAATCATAACAAAGGTAAAGTATCAAACTTATTTTAATATGTTTGTGCATCATTATAGTTTCAAATTAAAACATGCACAATTCTAAAACCTTATATTTCATCCTTATTTCATGTATGATACTAAAAATAAATCAATCATCACTATGGGCATATCATACATAATACTCAAGCATTCATGATAAATCATTTTGGGCATAACATTCATGATGCTAAGACATTAAAATTTTTAAGCACTTATCACTTCATGCATTAAATCAATATTTTAATCATGATACTAAACATTCATCATTTATTTTCTCCCCCTTTGTCATCAACAAAAAGGAGAATCATTCAACAATGTAAGTGTTTAAAAACATATCAAGTAAGTTTACACCAAATTATCCAAGCTAGCAAAAATGAGAAGTTAAGCAAAAACTTTGCATGAAAAATGAGAAGCTAGCATTTTTCCTTAAGAGCTTTTTGGTTATTCTTAAGATGTGCAAGTTTCTTTCTTCCTTTGTCATAAAAAGATAAGAAGAAGAGGAAGAAGTTTAAGGGAGAAATTCATTCTAAAAAAAAAATCAAGAACCAAATTCATGAAAGGATTTGAACTAAGTCAAATCCATAATAAATGAGTTTCATTGAATCAAGCTTCTATTTTAGCAAAGAGAAAGGATTCATTAAAAGGATTAAGATGTCAATACAAAAACAAATCCCTATTCTTGCAAATGATCATCACATACTAAAAGTCTATGAATAAAATTTTTTCTTTCATGAGAATAGTGAGGAAGAATTCATGGGAAGTGATCATTAATTGAAGGATAAAAAATCCATGAATAAAACTTCATAAATCAAATCCCTTTCCTTGTAAATAGAAGGAAGAAGGATTCAAACGAATTAATTAAGTAATTAATCCAAAAATCCATGAATCAAGGCTCTTCTTTTGCAAATAAAAAGACGATCTCGATTTAAAAAGAAAATTCAAATAATGAAGAACCAAGAAATCTGAAAATGGAATTCATGCATTTGGAAGATTTAGCATGCTTAATTCTCTTCTAAAGAAATCAAATTGTTCCTCATTAAATTTCAAATCGTCAAATTATCAAAATCACTTTCAAGAGATTCATAAAAAATAACATCAATAGATTCGTTAATCTCTTTTTGAAAAATCGATAAGATAGTGATATAGAAATTTTTAATAATGCATTTCCATTTTAGTTGTTTCAATTCATGTCATTGATTTCATACAAGAATGCCCAAATTTTTATTTTTTTTTGTTTTTATATCAAAATCATGCATCACATTTAAAACCAAAAGACAAAGACAAGATTCATCACAAAAATCACCGAGACTTCAAATCATCATGCATGATTAAATCATTAAGCATGGTACCAAAACTTATGATATTTTTATTACGTCTTACATCATTATGCATCATTAAATCATCAAATATGATTTCATTAAACATAAAGTATTTTTAATCAAAATCATTTTGTTTGTAATGTATTTTTCTTTTTAAATGAATCTAACTTTTCATGCTTAGTGCTTGGAGTTAACATGCAATTGTCATGCTCAAATTTTAATTATTATTATTTTAAAATCACTAGAAAGAGAAGCATGATAATTTTTTTACTAACTAATTTAAAAATAACTTATGAAAAACATCAAGTAATTTTAAAATAAGGAAAAAAAGATTCGATTGAGTCACTTACCTTGTTGACAAAAGTCATTAAGGCGTAGTTTGCCATCTCGCCTTTGTTGGTTTGCTCATTGTCTTCGGATGCACTTGTTTCATCTCGCCTTTAACAGTTTTTTCTTTTTAAGTTCATTTTTATTCTTAGTTTCATGTTTTATAAATTTTATAAATTTACTTGTGAGGAGTTCAATATCATCATCACTTGAGCTTTCGCTCGAGTGGTTTCTATTGTTCGAAGTGCCAAATCTATCCTATTCTTTGGAAGGTAGTTCTCATATTCATCATGTTCATCATGTGCTATACAACTCTTTTCATAGGTTATTAAAGACCCAATAAGTTCTTCAATTGGAAAATGGTTCGAGTTTTTTGATTCTTGAATAACCGTTACTTTAGGATCATAATTTTTAGGAAGGGATCTTTGTATTTTGTTAACAAGTTCAAAATTAGAAAAACATTTACCAAGACTTTTTAAATTATTGATGACATCCGTAAGACGAGTGTACATGTCAATGATAGTTTTGCTTGGCTTCATTCGAAACAACTCAAAATCATACATCAAAAGATTTATCTTAGAATCTTTAACTCTACTAGTGCCTTCATGTGTGATTTCAATAGCATGCTAAATATCATATGCAGTTTTGCAAACATAAACATGATTAAATTCATTTTTGTTCAATGCAAAAAAAAAAAACATTTATAGCTTTGGCACTAAAAAAGAAAGTCTTTTTCTCCAAATCATTCCAATCGTTCATTGGAAGAGAAGACTTTTGAAATCCGTTTTCGATAATATTCTATAAATTTAAATCAATAGAAAGTAAGAAAACTCTTATTCGAGTTTTCCAATATATGTAGTCCGTCCCATTGAACATAGGAGGACGAATGATAGAAAGTCCCTCTTGAAATCCGATAAAAGCTATTTCTCTTATGTGTTAAACCAAATAAGAAAAACTAGCTCTGATATCAATTATTATGATCGAGTCAAGCACTAAGAGGTGGGGGTGAATTAGTGCTTACAATAGAAATCACATCAGTTCTAAAAATCTTTGTTTCGATGAAAATCGATATCCGAAAGATGAGTTTAACTTGAAAGCTCATGCGTAAGCGTAGTGAAAGCAGTTAGCAAGTAAGGCAGTTTGTAGTAACGGTAAATAGCAAGAATAGAAATGTAAACCAAGTTTTGTAGTGGTTCGATCATCGTGACCTATATCCACTCCCGATTCCTCTTTACTCGCGGCCACAGGCTTCCACTATTGATCTTCTTCTTTTAGTAGGCGAAGATCAACTACCCTTATAACTCGATTCTCCTTTTACTCTTAGTTGATGTGTTATTTGAGAAGGGATGAGAGGGGTTTTTATAGGCCCCAAATGGATTCAAACTTGGAGCCTAAAAGTGTCTCATCTCCGATTTTTGAGGTACTGGCAGTACCATTGCTTATGCTAGGCGGTACCACCACTTGCAGCACTGACACTGGGCGGTACTACTGCTTGCAACACTAACACTAGGCGGTACCACCACCCAGACTGACAGTACCACCACTTGACACAATTTCAATCACTGTGCCATCAACGGTTCCACTTGTTGGGTCACTATTTGGGCCATTCACTTGGCCTAACACAACCCAAACTTGGGCTCAATTGGTCCCTAATTGCATTGGCCCAATTCTAACCCAATTACACCTAAAACATATGTCGATTTAGATAATTATTATAAAGCTAAATAAAATATTATCCGGCATGTCATTGGTTTATCGACTCCTCATTCGATTCTTCGGCGCATCATCCTCTCTTGTGGCCTATTGCCCAATTGGCCAATTGACCTCTATAACTCCGATTTTCTTGGTGCAATTTTCGCTCTTCTTGGCCCGATTCCCGAACCCATGGCCTAAAGCCTTCTACCGATATGTCGACTGATCCTCCGGCTTAACATCCAATCTTCTGACCTGTTTCACTCCGGCCCAACATGATTCTTCTTACTTTAATTGTCTTTCCTTGATAGAAGCTTCCTACATCACTCAAAATGCAGATCAGATCATAAATACTATCAATTGGTTTCATCATCAAAATCCGAGATTTAACAGAAATTAATGTTAGAATATCTTATGGTGACATCACATGCCTAGCTGAAAAATATTAAAAACAAAATCCCGAATTTCCCCAAGATGTGTTTGTTGTCATGCGAAGATTTATGTGTAAAAATCATGAAACTTAAAACCATATGTATATTAAAGATTGTGTTACCTAGGGAAATTGTATATCTCTAAATCCTTACAGATCTCTAGGAGAGGCTGAAGGAGGTCAAGCATCCTCCTCTCTACCGGTGATCCACATAACAAGGCTATGATGATGCTCCTCTAATCTGTAAACCTACTATCTGAGGAGGAGAAGTGGAGGAGAATAGGAGAGGCAACCCAAAAAGGCTCTTGCCTATGGACTATTGGTTCCCTCCTCTTTATAGAGGTCCCTTGTCAACTTAACCCTAATGGATCCTACCCTATTAGGTATTGGATCTCCATCCAACTACCCAAGCCTCTTAGATTAGTGGATCTCTATTAAATAATATCTCATTGGCTCTTATTGGATCTCATCCATAGGATCCAATAATTCAGGGGTTTACTGGATATCTAATAAGATAAGGGCTCCAACAAATATCTTATATCTGAACCTCTACTCATCGTAACACCTACCGTCTATGTGTGACCCTCTAGGCCCAATAACGAGTTGGCCGTGAGTCATACCTATCAGAACTCCTTCTAGCTCAGTGAATTATTATCTCCATAATAATTCACTCAACTAATCAACTACGGACGTACTAGGCCACTACACCGTAGTCCCCAAACGATACAAGGGAATTCAATCCATTGGATATGTTTGTCCTTAGTTAGCATATACCTATAGTCTCTCATCCATTTAATATATCAGAGATTGTATACCGGGCATAGTATTGTTAGACACATACGGTTTCTATTCGAGTCTCGCTCTAATCAGATTCTCTCGGAGAATTCTTTCTCTCTTAATCCGAATGACCCTAGCTAGGGATTTGTTTGAGCAAGAACACATGGGATATTTTTCTCATGACACCGAGAGTGGATAATCCTCTATCAACACTCAATAGTCCTCGTAATGTTGGCTACCACTCCCGATGATCGATTGTACTAGATCTGGAATATCTAGACCTATAAGTCCAGTATCAAAGAGTAGAGTACCCATACAGGACATCCTTGGTATCTCAGGTCTAAGGACCAGGTACACCATTGGGACTATGGAAACACTATCTAATAATAAGGCATCATCAACCGTCCAACATTCCGTAAGCGGATCAATCAATTAACTCATTCTCCAATGAGCACCAATACTATATCCCTAGTGTCCCCACATGAGCAACTTTGAGACCAGCTACATCTATTGCTATAGACTTTGTAATAGCTTAAAAAATGTCTTTAAATTCGTAGTTAGCACATTAATTAGGGTTAGGATTAGGTGTTAATCCTATAACCCAAGTAGGGGCCAATTGGGCCCGAGTTCGGACTAGTTTGGGCCAAGTTTGGAGCCCAACCAGTGAGCTGAATTAGCCTAGGTGGTGGCACCGCCTAGGCTAGGCGGTGGCACCACCTAGCACCCGAGAGCTGGGCGGTGGCACCGCTTGACTTGGCGGTGGCACCGCCCAGCACTGTCAATGTCTGTGACAGGCGGTGGCACCGCCATTGACAGGCAGTGGCACCGCCAACATCGGGAACCCAAAGAGAATTCAAATTTTGGGGCCCAAATTTGAATTCTCTTGAGGCCTATAAATACCCCTCAAATCTCAGCTGAGATTACAACTTTTTGAGCAGCAAGTGATTGAGAGAAAAGTCTTAGAAGAGTCTTTACCTTTCTTGTTTTCAATTTGCTATTGTTCATCTCCTTCTTTCTTGCTGAAAATCTGTAAGAGAGTGAACCACTGTAAAAGTTGTAAGAGGGGTATTTACCCTTCCCCTTCAAGTGATTTGCTAGTGGAAGGTGGGAGCCTCATCGAAGAGGGGCCTCGCAAGTGGATGTAGGTCACTTGACCGAACCACTTTAAAAACGGCATAATATCTGGTTTGCATTTCATTACTGCTATTTACATTACTGCAAACCCTCTTACTTGCTTTATTTCCTCATTACATTTACTGCACAACTTTGCGAATACGCTTTCAAGTTAAGCACTTCCGATTCCGATTTTTATCGTACGAAATATTTGTCGAAACCAACGTTTTAAGCCGCTGCACTAATTCACCCCCCCCCTCTTAGTGCCGCTCCGATCCTAATAATTGGTATCAGAGCCTGGTATTTCTAATTTCGGATTTACACCTGAGAGAAATGGCTCTTCATGGCTTTCAAGAGGGCTTATCGGTTGTTCGTCCACCGTTGTTTAACGGATTGGACTACACTTATTGGAAAACTCGAATGAGAGTTTTCTTGATTTCTATGAATTTGGATTTATGGAATATCGTTGAAAATGATTTTCAACTTCCCTCTAAACCGATGAACGAATGGTCGGATTTGGAGAAGAAATATTTTTCTTTAAACGCAAAGGCTATGAATGCCTTATTTTGCGCTTTGGACAAAAATGAGTTCAATCGGATTTCTACGTGCGAAACGGCTTTTGATATTTGGCAAACACTTGAAATCACGCACGAGGGAACTAGTAGAGTCAAAGACTCGAAAGTTAACATTTTATTGCATGATTTTGAGCTTTTTCAAATGCAACCAAGCGAGACTATAGGCAACATGTACACCCGTTTCACGGATGTCGTCAATAATCTAAGAGTTCTTAGTAAATCTTTTTCGAATTTTGATCTCGTAAGCAAAATCTTAAGATCCCTTCCAAAAAGGTGGGACTCTAAAATAACCGCAATATAAGAAACAAAAGATTTAAATATTTTTTCACTTGAAGAACTAATTGGTTTGTTGATGACATATGAAATGGTGCGCAATGCACATGATGAACACAATGAACACTTGAACCACCTTCCAAAGAACAGGAAGGATTTGGAACCCCGGACAAATGAATACCACTTGAGCAATGACTCAAGTGATGAGGACAATGATGAACTTGAATTTCGGACACCAAATCTTAATAAGTTCTTTAAACAAAAATCTAAAATAAACAATGAACTTGAACGGAGGAAGAGGCCAAAGAAGAGGAAGGCAACCAAGGATGAATCAAAAACTTCAAAGGTGAAACGGCGAATTGGGCTTTGACGGGCTTCGACTACAAGGTAAGTAACTCAACTCTCTTGAATTATTTTGAAATTACTTGATATTTTCCATGATACATTTTCTCTTTTCTTTTGAATAATTATTTTTCTTGAAAATTGTATGTTTTATGTTAATAGAATAAAATGTTAGATTTAAATAATCATATATATGTGCTTGAGAAGCAAGAATGTGTATTTTGATGATTTCCATATTAACCTTCAATGATGATGCATGGTTTTTATATGGAAGGCTTGATGATTTTTTTTTTAAACCTTGTCTTTGGTTTTCAAACATGATGTATGTTTTTGACATAAGAACAAAACTTGAGCATGCTAATATAAAGTCAATCACATAAATTAAAACTAAAGAAGTCTTAGTTTTCTATAAGAATCATTCAAAATTATGTTCAATGAAACCATTGCATAATGATGTAATGAAAATATTAAACATTTTGAAACCATGTTTTAGTGTCATGCATAATGATCATGCTTAATAAATTTCGAAATTATGCATATGAATCTTGTGATTTATGGATTATTGATTTTTACCATAATGAAAGTGCCTTATTAATCTTTGTTGTAATAAATCTTACACTTTCGGTTTTAAACATTATACATGTTTTTATTTGGTATAAGTGAAATAAAATCATATGAATTGAAACAACTAAAAAGAGGAAAATATTTTTTCCTTGAAAAATTATTTTTCTCTATCCTATTGATCTTGATGTTTATTATGATAAATCTATGTATACCATTTTGAATCTCTTGAAAGTAATGTTGATATTTTGATGATTTTGATGATTTAAATTTGAAATGAGTTTTATCAAAATCATGATATTGATTTCTTGGAATAACATGAGATTACCTTTGATGATCATTTTGATTCATGGAATTTTGGATTCATGACTTGGTCTTACATTTGTTTATGAGATGGTTGAAATCTTTGTACGTTTGAATTCTTCCTTTCTTTCAATTTATGCAAGTTATATGTTAAAGATTTAAAACCATGTTTTGGTATCATACATATCTAAGAAATATTGATGTGACAAATTGAATAAGTTGAAAATGAATGATGATTTTTCTCTTAAATATAACTTGTGATATTTTTTTTATATAAATCATCATTTTGATTTCTCGACATTCGATACATGAGATTTTATTATAAATCAAAATTTCTTATTAATCGATCTTCTACGATTTTACTTGATATTCTCTTGAGAGGAGATTTTCTAAATGAATCATGATTTTTCCTTGTGAGTTCTTGAAGTTATTACTTGATTTTTCTTTTAAAACAAGATCTCTTCTTTGTACTCCTATGATTTTTCTTGATATTTTATTTAAAGAAGATATTTACTATATTAATCATGTCTTTTGGTATTCAAATGATTTTATCCTTCATGACATGATTTCTTTGTATTTATGGCTTGCATGGCTTGAAATGTTTTGGTATGATACATGCAATGATGAAATATTCATAAAGTTAAAATGATGTATGCAATACTTATGATAATGATGAACATGATATATTTATTGCATATGATGTGTATCATGAATGCTTTAAATGATGAATGTTTGGTATCATGATCAACATGTTGATAAATGCTTGAAAATTTTAATGTTTGAGTATCATGTATGATATGCTTATTATTGATGATTGATTTATTTTTCGGTATCGTGCATGAAAAATAAGGTTATTGAAATTGTGTATGTTTTAATTTGAATATATAATGATGCACAAAGAAGAATGATACTTACCTTTGTCATAATATGAAAATTGATATAAGTGTCTTCCCTTCTTTTTGACAATGACAAAGGGGGAGCAAGAATTTCTAGCGTGGACATCATGAAAAGAGGCAAACTAACTAGCTTGCACAATTCAAGATGAAAGCAAAAATTGCACTTCTCAAAAGAGAAGATGCAAATGTAACATTTGCCAAATTGTTTGCTTGCCTCATGTAAAATATTATCTCTTGCTAGTTTGGCATTTTTGCTAGCTTGTATGTTGCAAAACTTGATCACTTTTTCAAACATTTTGCTAGCTTACACTTTGCAAAGAAAGAAAAAATGGCACTTCTAGAAGAAAGAGCTTGTTATTTTGAACATCACAAGCTTGCCTATCTTAAGAAACAAAAATTGCAAAAGTGCTATCTTGCCTATCTCAAGAAGCAAAACTTGCAACTTGCACATTGCAATAGGAAGTAAGAATTATGAACTTACACAAGAAAGCTATCTTGCATTTGCTTTCGAAATTTTTGTTGGCTTGTATATTGTGAAACTTACATATCGTAAAAATTGCTAGCTTGTAGTCTAAAGAGAAGCAAAAAGTTGCTATCTCAAAAGAAGCAAATGTGCTATCTTTCCTATCTTAAGAGGCAAAAATGCTAACTTGCACATCTAGCAAGACTCGACAAATTTGCATATTTCAAGAAGCAAGAGTTGCTTTCTTGAACATCTCAATATTGCTAGCTTGCATGATGTAGAACTTACTATCTTGAATATTACCAAAAGTGCTATCTTGTATGCTGTAAAACTTGCATATCTAAAACTTGATAGCTTGAATGTCCTAAGCATGATGCATTACTTGCTAAATATTCTAGCTTCAAAACTGCATGATGATAAAACTTAATATTATGTTTTTCATGCAATGAGTTGAACTTATATTACAAACACAAAGAATAGTTGTACTTCTCCTTTTTGTTGATGACAAAGGGGGAGAAGTATGTTGATGACATGATATGCATAAGTTTATGCATATGTTCATGATGATGTGTTGCAAGTATTCATGATGAATATTGCAATGACTTGAATTCAGTTTGAATTCAAGGTTCTATCAATATGGCATATTGATAGGGGAAGTTTGTTTAAACTCCGGGAGTTAAGGTTAACTCCGTCATCAAGTGGTTGTCATCATCAAAAAGGGGGAGATTGTTGAATCTCGTATTTTGATGATGAAACCACTTGATATGTGTTTATGATTTAAACTGCATTTTGAGCGATGCAGGTCTACTCGATCAAGTTTAGACAATTGACGTAGGAGGAATTAACGTTGCGCCAGAAGAGATCACGTCAGGATATTGGATGACTGAATGCTTCAGACGTCGGGCATCGGGCCAAGGAGAGTGAAATTGCACCAAGGATATCGGGGTTGCGGAGGTCAACCGCCGATTGGGCAACAAGCCACAAGAGAGGACGATGCACCGAAGAATCGAACGAAGCGCCAACCAATGACGTGCCGGGCAACAGAATGTCAATTCGCGTTGTAATAATTATCTAGATCGGAGTTGAGTTTTGGTTTGTGTGTGCAGGATTAACTACGATAACGATGAAGACATAAAGCGAAACAAAGTGCTGGAGTCAAGCGCGAAGGATTCGTTGGGAGTTCGAGAGTTCGACGGAAGTCCGAAGGTTCGTCGGGAATGCTGCCGGAACTAGCCAAGAATGAGTAGGGAGCTTGCCGAAGGGTTTTTCGGAAGCTCGCCGGAAGGTTCGTTGGAATTTCGCGGAGCTCACCGAGAAAGATCGGAGCTTACTGAAGAAGCTCGTTGGAACTCGCCAAGATCAAATCGTGAAGTCTAAGAGCTTGCCGGGAGTCCGCAGAATGGTTTCCGAGAGTTTATCGGAAGACCGTCGGAAGTTCGCCAAAAGCTCACCGGAAGAAGTCTTGACTTACAGACTTTGTAATAGCTTAAAAAATGTCTTTAAATTCATAGGTAGCACGTTAATTAGGGTTAGGATTAGGTGTTAATCCTATAACCCAAGTAGGGGCCAATTGGGCCCGAGTTCGGACTGGTTTGGGCCAAGTTTGGAGCCCAACCAGTGAGCTGAATTAGCCTAGGCGGTGGCACCGCTTGACTTGGCGGTGGCACCGCCCAGCACTATCAATGTCTGTGACAGGCGGTGGCACCGCCACTAACAGGCGGTGGCACCGCCAACATCGGGAACCCAAAGAGAATTCAAATTTTGGAGCCCAAATTTGAATTCTCTTGAGGCCTATAAATACCCCTCAAATCTCAGCTGAGATTACAACTTTTTGAGCAGCAAGTGATTGAGAGAAAAGTCTTAGAAGAGTCTTTACCTTTCTTGTTTTCAATTTGCTATTGTTCATCTCCTTCTTTCTTGCTGAAAATCTGTAAGAGAGTGAACCGCTTGTAAAAGTTGTAAGAGGGGTATTTACCCTTCCCCTTCAAGAGATTTGCTAGTGGAAGGTGGGAGCCTCATCGAAGAGGGGCCTCGCAAGTGGATGTAGGTCACTTGACCGAACCACTTTAAAAACGGCGTAATATCTGGTTTGCATTTCATTACTGCTATTTACATTACTGCAAACCCTCTTACTTGCTTTATTTCCTCATTACATTTACTACACAACTTTGCGAATACGCTTTCAAGTTAAGCACTTCCGATTCCGATTTTTATCGTACGAAATATTTGTCGAAACCAACGTTTTAAGCCGCTACACTAATTCACCCCCCCCCCCTCTTAGTGCCACTCCGATCCTAACATTGGTGAGTTCTGACGAGCTTCTTTGGCAAGCTTCTGAACTTCTCGGATTTGTTCCCGCAGAACCTCCGACGACTGTCCGAACTTCCGTCGAACTCTCGAACTCCCAACGTGATCATTGTCTTGACTCCGGCGCAACTCCTGCTGCATGTCTAACTTTCATCGTAGTTAATCCTGCACATGTAAACAAAACTTCGATCGAGACAATTAATCCTAAGTAATTAACCACGTTGTCCGGCATGTCATTGGTCCCTCGACGCTTTGTCCGATTCTTCGGTGCATCGTCCTTTCCTACGGCCTATTGCCCAATCGGCCAGTTGGCTCCGCAACTTCAATATCCTTGGCACAATACCCGCTTTTCTTGGCCCGATGCCCGAGTCCACGGCCCGAAGCCTTCTGTCGATACGTCGACCGATCCACCGGCCCGACGTCCAATCTTCTGGCATGTTCCTCCGGCATAACATGATTTTCCTGCTTTAATTGTCTCATCCTGATCGAGGCATCCTGCGTCACTCAAAACGCAGATTAAATCATAAACATATATCAAGTAGTTTCATCATCAAAATACGAGATTCAACAATCTCCCCCTTTTTGATGATGACAACCACTTGATGACGGAGTTAAACTTAACTCCCGGAGTTTAAACAAACTCCCCCTATCAATATGCCATATCGATAAAACCTTGAATTCAAACTGAATTCAAGTCATTGCAATATTCATCATGAATACTTGCAACACGTCATCATGAACTTATGCATAAACTTATGCATAACATCATACTTCTCCCCCTTTGTCATCAACAAAAAGGAGAAGTACCACAATCAAGCGTTTGTGATATTGGTTCAACTCATTACATGAAAAACATAATATCAAGTTTTATCATCATGCAAGTTTGCTATTATCAAATATCAACATGTAAAATTGCGATGTAAGCTTTTGATATCATAACGCAAACATTTCAAGTGTTTATCAATTGTAGCATTTCATCACATGGTAAGATATCAACGCGTAAAATTACGATACAAGTTCTTGACATCTTAACACATGATGCAGACATGGCATAATGCAAATTTGGCAATCATAGCATCAGTGTTCATAGCATCAATTCATATATTTCTCCCCCTTTGTCGTCAACAAAAAGGAGAACGATATAAGCAAATTTTAAATATAAGTGCGATGCCATAAGCAGGTTCATGTCATTTTTCAACAAAAAGTGATAAGATACCAAATATTCAAACATTTCAAGGAAAACATGACATAGAGATAGCTTTGAAAACTTCTTCCATTTTATTTGTTATTTTCTTTTTGCATGACGGAGGAAAGCTATTTCTGAGCTTACTCGAATGAAGTTAAAATCGATAAGATATTAAAGCATGCTTCATTTTTACAAGTATCAAGATATGTATCAAATCCTTGTACGTAAAAATGACTTCCTTTTTCAAGAAGGAATTTATAAGCAGGAATCATTTCATCAAATCCATTTCTCAAAACAAAATATTGTTCACATGATAAGTGTATAAGAGATGTATTTGCTGATTGATTCCATATGTCAAAAATTAATGATATGAATTAAACTTGATATGCTTATTAAGTCTGGAAGAAGATAATTTGAAAATCCAATTGTTAGGATGCCAATAGTTAAGAGAATCCGAAAATGAAATTAACACTTTCATGCATTCGGACAAGGTTGTGCTATTGATTTTCAAATACAATCATGAGGACTAAACATGCTTATTATCATGGAAATTTTTGTATCTAAAGCACATAATTTCCAACTATAAAATCATTATGCCAATCGAGTGATTTGATTATTCAATCAAGAAAGTCCGAAAATTAATTTTAACAAGTTCAATCATTCGGACATATTTTTGCCATAGTTTTTCAAATACAATTATGAAGATAAGACATGCTCATCATCATGATAGTACGATAGCAAGTTTACAATATACAAGCTAGCAAAAAATTTTCAACATTTTAAGACACGAAAGCTAGCAATTTTCTCTTTGAGATATGCACATTAGCAACTCTTTCTCCCCCTATGTCATTGGGAAAGAGAAGGGAAGACCCTTTACATTAATTTCTAAATCATAACAAGGGAAGGTTTCAATCTTATTTGTGCATCATTATATTTTCAAATTCGAACATGCACAATTTCAAAAAACTTATATATCATTCATACATGATACTGAATAAATCAATCAATATTATGAGCATATCATACATGATACTTAAATTTTTAACTATTTATCAACATTTTGATCATGATACCAAACATTCATCATTTTGAGTATTCATGACATTAAATCAACATACATCATTTTAGTAACAACTCATAGCATTTTAAATCATGATTTACATCATATGCAATACATCACATCATAGTTAAAAAGCTCAAGTATTGCATGTATCATTGCAAATCATAAATGCTTCATATCATGATGGTATCAATTTTGTCAAATTATATCTTACCATGCATGATTATAACTTTTCATTTGTATACATCAAAATAAATTAATGAATATTTCATGTATTCATGTCATCACATAAGGAATATCAAGAAGAGTTGGTAATGAGATTTACGAATCATGTAGACAAATTATGAATATTAAGAGACATATTATGATTCTTTTTAGATAACTCAAATAGCAAAAAGAAAGAATCACAGTAAGTTATTTTGATTTATAAAAAGAATTCTCAAGTTATAATTCCAAGAAATCACGATTCATTTCAATAAATTTCAATAAGAACACATCATCAAAATCTCAACATTACTTTCAAGAGACTCAAAATGGCATAGATAATTTTATTGATCTCTTAGTGAAAAAGTCAATACGGTAGAGAAAAATAAATTTTCAAGAAAAATACTTTTCTCTTTTTAGTTGTTTTAGTTCATATGATTTTATTTCATCTATGCCAAACATGTAGCATGTTTTAAAATCGAAAGTGCAAGTTTTATTACGATAAAGATCAATAAGGCACTTTCATTACCGTGAAAATCGAAAATCGCAAGATTCATCATCCATAATTATAAAACCAATAAACACGATTTTTAAAATCTCATGCATAGAATAAAATCATGGTATCAAAACATCATTATATCATCAAGCATGATTTCATATTTTCAATCAAAATCATTTTGTTTGTTTATCATAAAATATGTATTTTTCATGATTATTTTCAAAACTACTAGCATGATCATAAATTTTGCATTTTCATCATTTTTTTTTAAACATGTAATTTTCAAGAAAATTAATTCTATATTAAAAAGAAAATGTATTATGAAGAACATCATGTAATTTCGAAATAATTCAAGAGAGTTGAGTTACTTACCTTGTAGTCGAAGCCCGTCAAAGCCCAATTCACCGTTTCACCTTTGGAAGTTCTTGATTCATCCTTGGTTGCCTTCCTCTTCTTTGGCCTCTTCCTTCGTTCAAGTTCATTGTCTATTTTAGATTTTTGTTTAATAAACTTATTAAGATTTAGTGTTCGAAGTTCAAGTTCATCATTGTCCTCGTCACTTGAGTCATCGCTCAATTGGCATTCATTTGTCCGGAGTTCCAAATCCTTCATGTTCTTTGAAAGCTGATTGTGTTCAACATGTTCATAATGTGCATTGTGCACCATTTCATATGTCATCAACGAACCAATTAGTTCTTCAAGTGGTAAGTTGTTTAGGTTTTTAGCTTCTTGTATTGTAGTTACTTTTGAATCCCACTTCTTAGAAAGAGAACGCAAAATCTTGTTTACGAGTTCAAAATCCGAAAAACATTTTCCAAGAGCTCTTAAACTATTGACGACATCCGTGAAACGGGTGTACATGTCGTCTATAGTCTCGCTTGGTTGCATTCGAAAAAGCTCAAAATCATGAAATAAAAAATTAACTTTTGAGTCTTTGACTCTACTAGTTCCCTCGTGCGTGATTTCAAGTGTTCGCCAAATGTTAAAAGCCGTTTCGCACGTAGAAATTGTTAGGATCGGAGCGGCACTAAGAGGGGGGGGTGAATTAGTGCAGCGGATTAAAACTTCGGTTTTAGAAAAATCTTTCGTACGATAAGAACGGAACTTGAAAAGCTTAACTTGAAGGCGTATTCTTGAAGTTGCGCAGCAAGGGTAATAAGGAACTAAAGCAGTAAGAAGATTTGCAGTAATATAAATGGCAATATTGAAATGCAAACCAGAGATTACGCCGATTTTAGAGTGGTTTGGTCAAATGACCTACATCCACTTGCGAGGCCCCTCTTCGATGAGGCACCCACCTTCCACTAGCAAATCTCTTGAAATGGAAGGGTCAATACCCCTCTTACAACCTTTTACAAACAGCTCAACCTCTTACAAATTTTCAATAAGAAAGAAGGAGGAGAACTCTCTAGCAAATTGAAAACAAGACTTGCTAAGACTTTCTAAGACTTTTCTCTCAATCAAAATGCTTCTCAAAAGTTATAATCTCAGCTGAGATTTGAGGGGTATTTATAGGCCTCAAGAGGATTCAAATTTGGGCTCCAAAATTTGAATTCTCTTAGGGTTTCCGATGCTGGAGGTGCCACCGCCCAGCCAAGCGGTGCCACCGCCCAGCGCTCGGGTGCTGGACGGTGCAACCGCCCAGCCAAGGAGGTGTCACTGCCCAGCTCTGGGGTGCTGGGCGGTTCCACCGCCTAGCCAGGCGGTGCCACCGCCTGGCTCTCCGATTCATTGGTTTGGCTTAATTTTAGCCCAAACCAAATCTGACTTTGGGCCTAGTTGGCCCCTAACCAGGATATAGGATTATCTCTTAATCCTAATCCTAATTACAAGTGAACTACATAACATAAAAACATCCTAAGCAAGTTTTCAACCGCGAACGTCGAGTCTTGTTCCGGTGAGCTTTCCGACAAATTCCTTCCGATGGACTCCCTGCAAGCTCCCAATCTTTGTGATGACTTTAAAGAGTAGCCGATCCTTCTCGGTGATCTCCACGAGCCTCCGACGATTTCTTCGGCGAACTTCCGACACGTTCCCGATTTCTTCTCGGTTGGTTCCGGCAGCATCTCCGATGATTCTTCGGTCTCTTAAACGTCCATCGAGCTCGACTCCGGTATCCTTGCTTTATGTTTTCTGGTTATCGTAGTTAATCCTGCACACTTAACTCAATAATATGGATTAGATCAATTAACCCACCAATTGATTATATCATCAAAATCCGAGATTCAACAATCTCCCCCTTTTTGATGATGACAATCAATTGATGACGGAGTTAAACATAACTCCCCCTATCTATATGCTATATTATGAGAAGATAAAAAACACTTGAATTCCATCCCATTGGATTCAAGCATAACCCGATAAGTTCTAATTGTAGAGCTTATCGTTATCCTCATTAAACAATAGTAAGTACGAAACTTCGATGAAAATCATAAGTTAAATGATAAGGGACGAATTTTGCTACGATAGAAGATAAAGATTTTCAATATAAATTTCATGATATCAATCTTGTGATATTTTCAAGGATTTGCAAGGCATATAAGACATTCATATCACACAAGTTTTTGTAATTCATATAAGTCATGCTATCGTTATGGTGTAAGTCATCACTTAGTCATCACTTCTCCCCCTTTGTCATCAAGAAAAAGAGAATGAGACTTGAAGCACATAATTTATCATACAAAGATTTTATCATTGATTATACATCACTCATCTATATTATCATTGATCATACAAAGATTTTATCATTCAAAATTAAGTATGCTAAAATATTTATGCAGAGTTCATCTTAAAGGAAAATTCAGCATTCATCCATATTATCAAATCTCTTCTTTTTATAAATAACAAAAATTGTAGATGCACAAAGAAGAGATTGGGATAAGAAAAAAATTTTAAGTAGTAACTCCAATAAGTCAAGATCATTATTCGAATACAAATCCATTCAAATTCAATTCGTCAACTTGAACCTCATAATCAAGCCATCAAAATCAATTTCGAGATTCAAAATATCATAAAATCATTAATCTTGATCAGATGGAAGTGGTGTTTGACTCATGATAGGATAAGATAATTTAACAAGTCACCGAGGAACGGAGAGAGAATGAAAAACTTTACGGAAATTCCATTCAAACAAGTTTATTCTTAGGGACAATTTAACATAACTAATTCCCTTCTAATGAATTCAAATTGGTCTTTATTCAAAGCTTTTGTAAATATATCTGCTAATTGATGCTTTGTGTCAATGAATTCTAGAACAACATCATTGTTAAGGACATGATCGCGTATGAAATGATGCCTAACGTCGATGTGCTTAGTTCTAGAGTGCTGAATTGGATTTTTAGTAAGACATATAGCACTAGTATTATCACATTTTATGGGAATGTTTTTAAAGTGAATTCCATAGTCTTCTAATGTATTTTTCATCCAAATGACTTGTGCACAACATGCACTTGCAGTAATGTATTCGGCTTCCGCCGTAGATAGTGCAACTGAATTTTATTTCTTGAAGTCCAAGAAACAAGTGTATGTCCTAAAAATTGGCATGTTCCGGATGTACTTTTTCTATCTATCCTGCATCCGCCAAAATCGGCATCTGCATAAGCTATTAGATCGAATTTTTCAGATTTTGGATACCACAATCCTAAATTTAGAGTTCCTTTAAGATACCTAAATATTCTTTTAACACTCTTTAGATGAGATAATTTAGGATTAGATTGAAACCTAGCGCAAAGTCCTACACTAAACATAATATCTGGTCTAGTCGCTGTGAGGTAGAGTAGACTACCTATCATTCCCCTATATGTTTTTTGATCGAAATTTTCACTATTTTCATCCATATCTAACTTAGTCGCAGTACTCATAGGGGTGTTTATTGCTTTTGAATTATCCATGTTAAATCGTTTTAACAATTCTAATGTATATTTGGATTGGTTAAGATTGGTTAACAATTCTAATGTAATCCTAAAAAGAAGGTTAATTCACCCATTAAACTCATTTCAAATTCATGACTCATACATTTGGCAAATGATTCACATAGTGATTCATCCGAAGAGCCAAAAATAATATCGTCAACATAAATTTGCACAATAAGAAAATTATTTTCAAAATGTTTAATAAACAATATAGTATCAACCTTGCCTTTGGTAAAATTATTTAAAATAAGAAAGGAACTAAGCCTTTTATACCAAGCTCTAGGAGCTTGTTTCAAGCCATAGAGAGCTTTAGTCAATTTGAATACATGATTAGGAAGAAGAGAATTTTCAAATCCGGGAGGTTGTTCGACATATACTTCTTCGGAAATAAAACCATTCAAGAAAGCACTTTTGACATCCATTTGAAATAGTTTAAAATTATTACTACTAGCATAGGCAAGGAGCATCCTTATGGCTTCTAATCGAGCCACGGGAGCGAAGGTTTCTTCGTAATCGATACCTTCTTCTTGGTTGAAACCTTTGGCTACTAATCTAGCCATGTTTCTAACCACGATACCATTTTCATCTTGCTTGTTTCTAAAGACCCACTTAGTACCGATAACTAAGTGGTCACTTGGTCTAGGAACAAGCTTCCATACCTCATTCCTCTCAAATTGGTTCAATTCTTCTTGCATTGCAATGACCCAAAAATCATCTTTTAAGGCTTCGTCAATGCATTTAGGTTCAATTTGAGAAAGGAAAGCGGCGTTAGCACAAAAATTCTTGAAAGAAGAACGAGTTTGAACCCCTTTTGTTGTATCTCCTATAATTAGCTCATTTGGATGAGCATCTACATACTTCCATTCTTTGGGTAAAGAAATTTCGGAAGAAGATGCATTCAAATAGCTATTTTGAGGAGGGGGTTCGTTTAAATTCAAATTATCAAAACCAAGATCATCATCAAAATTATTTTTCTTTAAATAAAAAATTTCATTAAAAACTACATGAATAGACTCTTCTATTACTAAGGTCCTTTTGTTAAAGACACGAAAGGCCTTAGAAACGGAGGAGTAACCAAGAAAAATGCCTTCATCGGATTTAGCATCACATTTACCTAGGGCATCCTTTTCATTTAAAATGAAGCATTTACAACCTAAAACTTTAAAATAAGAAATATTTGGTTTTTTGTTATTCCATAATTCATAGGGAGTTTTTGATAGAGATGGTCTTATTAGGACCCTATTCATGATGTAACAAGCCATATTTACGGCTTCGGCCCAAAAATATTTGGGTAAACTATGTTCATTTAACATAGTTCTTGCCATTTCTTGTAGGTTTCTATTTTTCCTTTCAACTACTCCATTTTGTTGAGGATTTCTTGGAGTTGAGAAGTTATGATTGTACCCATTAACTTCGCAAAAATTTTGAAAGTCACGATTTTGGAATTCACCACCGTGATCACTCCGAATTGATGAAATCATGAAGCCTTTTTCATTTTGAGTGAGTTTACAAAACTTAGAGAAACACTTGAAGCAATCACTTTTGTGAGCTAAGAAATAGGTCCAAGTGTATCTAGAGTAGTCATCCACAATCACAAAAGCATATTTGCTTCCACCTAGACTTGTTGTATCAATTGGTCCAAATAAGTCCAAATGGATCAATTGTAATGGTCTAGTGGTGCTAATTTGATTTTTTGGTTTTAAGCTTGTTTTTATTTGTTTGCCTAGTTGACATGCATCGCATACCTTATCCTTAATAAACTTCATATTCGGAATCCCTCGTACTAATTCTTGAGATGAGATTTTAGATATTGTTTTCATGCTTGCATGACCTAATCTCCTATGCCAAAGCCAAGCATCATCATTTACGGCGGAGAAACACATTTCATTACCTAGTTCATCAAGATTGATGGTATAGACATTATTTTGTTTTAAAGTAATCATAGTCATGTTATGATTTGGTTTTTCAATAATGCACATATTTGATTCAAATCTAACGATATAACCTTTATCGCATAGTTGACTAATACTTAAGAGATTGTGTTTCAATCCATCAACTAGTAAAACATCATCAATGGAAAAACTAAATTTGTTACCAATAGTTCCCTTGCCAATGATTTTGCCTTTGTTGTTGTCTCCGAAGGTGACGTACCCTTCTTCTTTACTAGTGAGCATAGAGAAATGAGATGGATCTCCAGTCATATGTCTTGAGCATCCACTATCGAGATAACATCTCTTGCTCCTAGCTTGTGGGTTTGTCTACAAAAGAGGATGATTTTTAGGTACCCATTTGATTTTGGGTGCCTCAAAAATTGACCTACTAATTTTGTTATTTATTATTGAATCCTTTATAGTTCCTTTAGGAACCCATATTAATTTTCGTGAACTAATTTTCCTAAATGGACATTTTGTAGGCAATATGTCCGGATTTGCAACAGAAGTTGCATTTCATATAAGAGGAAACATGTAATGTAGGTCCTTTTATGAAAGTGGTAGGATTTTGATGTAATCCTTTTACAAATCCAATTCCATTTCTATTTGCGATATGACCTTTGTGTGCAAGGATCATATCTAATCCTTTGCTACCAACCTTAAACTTGTTTAAGGTTTCTTTAAGAAGCAAATTTTTATTTTTTATTGCTTCTAAATGCTCACACTTAGAGCATGGAGGAATTTGAAGATTCTCAAACTTATCTTGTAGCAAAGCATGCTCTTTCTTTAAGATACTTAACTTCTTGCTAACAATTCTACATTCATCAAATAATTCATGAAAAGCGATAGAGAGTGCTTCAAAAGATAAATCTTCATTAAATAAACACATACCTCTTCTCCTAAAGCCATTAGTGCGTAATGAGCAACTTGCTCGGTGTTGGACTCCTCTTCTTCGGACACGCTTGAATCATCCCACGTTGCCTTGAGCGCCTTCTTCTTTGATGTTCTCTTTTTGGCTTGAGGACAATCATTCTTATAGTGTCCCGGTTTTTTGCATTCATAGCAAATCACTTGGTCCTTCTTTTGTTCAAATTTGTTTTTAAATTTGTTCTTTCTTAAGTATTTCTTAAATTTTTGAGTCAAAAGTGCAATGTCATTGTCACTGTCTTCATCACTTGATGTTCCTTTCAAGTGGTCTTCTTGTGATTTGAGTGCCATATCCTTCCTGTTCTTTGGAAGGGGGTTCTCGAGCTCGTCATGAGCTTGACATGTCATTTCGTAGGTCATTAGAGACCCAATGAGTTCTTCAAGAGGGAATGCTTTAAGGTCTTTGGCCTCTTGAATGGCCGTAACTTTTGGATCCCAACTTTTAGGGAGAGATCTTAAGATTTTAGTTACTAGTTCAAAGTTAGTAAAATCTTTACCAAGAGCTTTGAGTCCATTGATGACATCCGTAAACCGGATGTACATGTCTCCGATGGACTCACTTGGTTTCATTCGGAAAAGTTCGTAAGAGTGCACAAGGATGTTGATTTTGGACTCTTTTACTCGGCTAGTGCCTTCATGAGTGACCTCAAGAGTTCTCCAAATATCAAAGGCCGAATCACAAATTGAAACACGATTAAATTCATTTTTGTCTAGTGCACAAAATAAGGCATTCATAGCCTTTGCATTTAAAGCAAAAACCTTCTTCTCCGATTCATTCCATTCACTCATCGGAAGAGAAGATTTTTGAAATCCGTTTTCGACATTAGACCAAAGCTCAAAGTCCATAGAAATGAGGAAGATTCTCATGCGAGTCTTCCAATATGTGTAATCTAACCCATTAAACAAAGGTGGTCGTGCAATAGAGTGGCCCTCTTGCATGCCGGAGTAAGCCATCTCTCTTGGGTATTAAACCAAATATGAGAGATAACCTTGCTCTGATACTACTTGTTAGGATTGGAGCGGCACTAAGAGGGGGGGGGTGAATTAGTGCAGCGGATTAAAACTTCGGTTTTAGAAAAATCTTTCGTACGATAAGAACAGAACTTGAAAAGCTTAACTTGAAGGCGTATTCTTGAAGTTGCACAGCAAGGGTAATAAGGAACTAAAGCAGTAAGAAGATTTGCAGTAATGTAAATGGCAATATTGAAATGCAAACCAGAGATTACGCCGATTTTAGAGTGGTTCGGTCAAATGACCTACATCCACTTGCGAGGCCCCTCTTCGATGAGGCTCCCACCTTCCACTAGCAAATCTCTTGAAATGGAAGGGTCAATACCCCTCTTACAACCGTTTACAAATAGCTCAACCTCTTACAAATTTTCAATAAGAAAGAAGGAGGAGAACTCTCTAGCAAATTGAAAACAAGACTTGCTAAGACTTTCTAAGACTTTTCTCTCAATCAAAATGCTTCTCAAAAGTTGTAATCTCAGCTGAGATTTGAGGGGTATTTATAGGCCTCAAGAGGATTCAAATTTGGGCTTCAAAAATTGAATTCTCTTAGGGTTTCCGATGCTGGAGGTGCCACCGCCCAGCCAAGCGGTGCCACCGCCCAGCGCTCGGGTGTTGGACGATGCAACCGCCCAGCCAAGGAGGTGTCACCGCCCAGCTCTCGGGTGCTGGGCGGTTCCACCGCCCAGCCAGGCGGTGCCACCGCTTGGCTCTCCGATTAATTGGTTTAGCTTAATTTTAGCCCAAACCAAATCTGACTTTGGGCCCAGTTGGCCCCTAACCAGGATATAGGATTATCTCTTAATCCTAATCCTAATTACAAGTGAACTACATAACACAAAAACATCCTAAGCAAGTTTTCAACCGTGAACGTCGAGTCTTGTTCCGGCGAGCTTTCCGACGAATTCCTTCCGACGGACTCCCTATAAGCTCCCAATCTTTGTGATGACTTTAACGAGTAGCCGAGCCTTCTCGGTGATCTCTGCGAGCCTCCGACGATTTCTTCGGCGAACTTCCGACACGTTCCCGATTTCTTCTCGGTTGGTTCCGGCAGCATCTCCGATGATTCTTCGGTCTCTTAAACGTCCATCGAGCTCGACTCCGATATCCTTGCTTTATGTTTTCTGGTTATCGTAGTTAATCCTGCACACTTAACTCAATAATATGGATTAGATCAATTAACCCACCAATTGATTATATCATCAAAATCCGAGATTCAACAAAAATCCGATTGAACTCATTTTTGTCCAAAGCGCAAAATAAGGCATTCATAGCCTTTGCGTTTAAAGAAAAATACTTCTTCTCCAAATCTGACCATTTGTTCATCGGTTTAGAGGGAAGTTGAAAACCGTTTTCAATGATATTCCATAAATCCAGATTCATAGAAATCAAGAAAACTCTCATTCGAGTTTTCCAATAAGTGTAGTCCAATCCGTTAAACAACGGTGGACGAACAACCGATACGCCCTCTTGAAGAGCCATTTCTCTCGGGTGTAAATCCGAAATGAGAAATACCGAGCTCTGATACCAATTGTTAGGATCAAGAGCACTAAGAGGGGGGGGTGAATTAGTGCAGCGGAAATCTTTCAGTATTAAAACGAAACTGCGTTCGTTTGATAAAAATGATTTCGATGTAAAAGCCGATTCTAAGATTACTTTAACTTAAGATTAAGCGAGATGACGTTAAAGTAAATCTACGAAGGCAGTTTGCAGTTTATGATGAAAATCAGAATGCAAGCGCAAACTGAAGTGCGACGTTCGTACGATAAAACTGGTTTATGTCTAAATGCCAATTTTGAGGATATTGAACTTTGAGATACATTTTATAAATGCGCAGAAGGCAGTTTGCAGTTATGATTGAAATCAAAACGTAAACGTAAACTGAAATGTAATGATCGTACGAAAAAGCCGATTTACGTCTAAACGCAGATTCGGAAAGCTATGAACTTAGAAACTCGTTCGTAAAAGCGCAGAAGGCAGTAGCTATTTAGGAGGTTTGCAATAAAGATAAAATGCTCAAAGTAAATGCAAACCGAGATTTAGAGTGGTTCGGTCAATCTTGACCTACTCCACTTTTGGCTTCCTCCACCGACGAGGTCACCGACGTCAACTAGAGGCCTTCCTTCAATAGGCGAAGGCCAACCACCCTTTTACAGTTTCACTCCTTTTGACTGGCTTAGGAGACAACCCTTATAGAAATTTTCTCTCCTCTCTTTACAACTCAGAACTTGGAAGAACAGAGGGAGATGAACTTTTGGCCTTTACAACAATTTTGATCTCTAAGAATCACAGAAAGGATCAAGATTTCAGTGTAAGTTATTGCCTTTCAGTGCTGAATGGGTGCGGTATTTATAGGCCCCAACCCAGTTCAAATTTGGAGCTCAAAACTATCAATTCCCGGAATTCCGGGATCAAGCGGTTGCACCTCCTGACTGGGGCGGTTGCACCGCCTGGCAGAGCTTGAAGACTGAGCCTCTGGGCGGTGCCACCTCTATCAGGGGTGGTTGCACCTCTCTGCCAGAGCTCGAAGACCGAGCTCAGGCGGTTGCACCTCTTGACTGGGGCAGTTGCACCGCCTGCCAGAGCTCGAAGACCGACTCAAGTAGTGCTACCTCCTGTCAGGGGAGGTTGCACCACCCAATCTCACTCGGAGACTGAGCCCAAGCGGTGCTACCTCCTGGCTGGGGCGGTTGCACCGCCCAATCTCCCTGGGAGACTTAGCCTAGGCGGTGCTACCTCCTGGCTTGGGCGGTTGCACCTCCCATAGCAATCAGGGTCCGAATGGGTAGATCCATTCGGCCTAATTTGGGTTTTTCAGGGGCCCAATTGCCCCAAGATTAAGCTAATGGGATCACGTCCCATTTCCAACTTAATCATTGTGCTAACTACGATATTTTCTAAGACGTTTACTGCAACTTGCTCCGGTGCGTCAATCGCTTCTTCCGGCGAGCTTCCGGCGAACTTCCGTCGATCATCCGATGAACCCTCGGTGATGCTCCTGCGGACTTCCAGCAAACTCCTGGACTTGCGACGATTCACTTGGCGAGTTCCGACGAGCTTCTTTGGCAAGCTTATGAACTTCTCAGATTTGTTCCCGTAGAACCTCCGACAACTGTCCGAACTTCCGTCGAACTCTCGAACTCCCAACGTGATCATTGTCTTGACTCCGGCGCAACTCTTGCTGCATGTCTAACTTTCATCGCAGTTAATCCTACACATGTAAACAAAACTTCGATCGAGACAATTAATCCTAAGCAATTAACCAAGTTGTCCAGCATGTCATTGGTCCCTCGACGCTTCGTCCGATTCTTCGGCGCATCGTCCTTTCCTGCGGCCTATTGCCCAATCGGCCAGTTGACTCCGCAACTCCGATATCCTTGGCACAATACCCGCTTTTCTTGGCCCGATGCCCGAGTCCACGGCCCGAAGCCTTCTGTCGATACGTCGATCGATCCACCGGCCCGACGTCCAATCTTCTGACATGTTCCTCCGGCACAACATGATTTTCCTACTTTAATTGTCTCATTCTAATCGAGGCATCCTGCGTCACTCAAAACACAGATTAAATCATAAACATATATCAAGTAGTTTCATCATCAAAATACGAGATTCAACAGAATTCATCCGTTTGGTGTTGTACTCTTATTCCTTATATTGGTCTAATGCATTTCTTCTGCTTGTTGGACTTCTCCAAGATATTGAAAGGTTATTAATGAATTTTTTCTGGAATGATACAAATGATAAGGCAATGTATATGATAAATTGGGACAGCATCTGTAAACTGAAAGATGAAGGGGTACTAAACCTGAGAAATATTAAAGATTGGAATAAAGCATGTATGGTACAGCAATTGTGGGATCTTTTGCAAAACAAATGTTCCTTATGGTCACTTTAGGTTTTTGCTAGGTATCTTTCAAAGGAATCAATCTTGGAAATATCAACGAGAACATACCACTCTACATCTTGGAAAGGGATTTTAAAGGCTAGGAATTAGCTAATCAAACATATTTCTTATGCAATCTCTTCTTGAACTAATACTAATATGCGGTATGATCCTTGGGTAAATGGGAAGAGTATATTTCAATTATATAGTGACAGAATACGAAAAGACCTTGGGGCTCCCAAAGATTGGAAGGTTTCCGAGTTCATTGCTAATGGTACCTGATGTCTCCCTAATCCTATTTCTCCCGAAATGTTATCACTTTGGCCTACTATCACAGCTATTCTAATTAGGAAAAACTCTTTAGATATACTTATTTGGCCTCATGACAATGGTAAATTTAGTACCACATCCGCATGGAATCAAATCAGGTAAAGAAATAAAAAGTGGATCCCAAGCAGTTGGATATAGGATCAATCGGGATCACAAAGACATTCCTTATGTACATGGCAAGCCCTTCTCAATAAACTACCTACAATAGACAATATGAAGAGAAGAGGTATCTACCATGTTAATCGATGCTCCCTTTGTATGCAACAAGAAGAAACTGTTGACCACCTCTACTTTGCTTGTGACTATACTAAATGGATATGGAAGGAGATTCTCCAGTGATTTGAACTCAATAGACTACCGCAACCAAACTTACATCAAGAACTAGGCGACCTCATGCAATGTTTCTCAAGAAAAGGGCCTCTTACACAACTGGCAAAGATTACTTTCAGATGCACTATTTGGTAGATGTGGAAGGAGAGATGTAGCAGAATATTTGAATGTCAACACACAAACAATGCTCAGCTCTTGACAGAGATTATTAGAGACTCAAGATCCAGTATGGAGCATGATATCAAATTGGAGCACATTACCCGAAGAGAAAACGATATTTTTATCAAATTTAATTTTGCTATTAACTAAAGATCTTGGGAATGATGTTAAATACTATACCCACAGATAGTTTGACATATCTGACATGCATTTTATTTGTTGGCTACAGTTAGGAGTTATAGTCTACAGCATGCGTAGTCATAACTACCGCATGTGCACTCAATGAGTTACTTGGCTTTGTCTATGACTTGTATAGATAAAGTTATTTGTAGAAACTTTACAATAATCAATTTACTTTTACTTACCAAAAAAAAAATCTTTAATAGACTTTATGTTAGGAATCCCTCTTATAAGTTCTTTGGATGAGATTTGAGAGATTAGTTTCGTGCTAGCATGACCTAATCTTCTATGTCAAAGCCAAACATCGTCAATCAAAATTGAAAAACACATTTCATTACAAAGATCATCAATGTCTATAGTATATACATTATTTTATTTAGGGCAATCATAGATGTGTTTTTGTGTGTTTTTTCATTAATGCAAACATTGGATTCAAATCTAATGATGTATCCTTTATCATGTTAGGATCAAGAGCACTAAGAGGGGAGGGTGAATTAGTGCAGCGGAAATTTTTCAGCGATTAAAATGAAAGCTGCGTTCGTTCGATAAAAACGATTTCGATATGAAAGCCGATTCTAAGATTACTTTAACTTAAGATTAAGCAAGATGACGTTAAAGTAGATCTACGAAGGCAGTTTGCAGTTTATGATGGAAAGCAGAATACAAGCGCAAACTAAAATGCGACGTTCGTACGATAAAAGCCAATTTAAGTCTAAACGTAGATTTAGAAAGTTCTGAACTTGGAAACTTATTCGTAAGATCGCAGAAGGCAGTAAACAGTTATGATTGAAATCAAAACGTAAACGTAAACTAAAATATGATGATCGTACGAGAAAAGCCGATTTACGTCTAAACGCAGATTCGGAAAATTCTGAACTTAGAAACTCATTCGTAAAATTGCAGAAGGCAGTAAGCTATTGAGAAGTTTGCAGTGAAGGTAAAATGCTCAAAGGAAATGCAAACTGAGATTTAGAGTGGTTCGGTCAATCTTGACCTACTCCACTTTTGGCTTCCTCCACCGACGAGGTCACCGACGTCAACTAGAGGCCTTCCTTCAATAGGCGAAGGCCAACCACCCTTTTACAGATTCACTCCTTTTGACGGGCTTAGGAGACAACCCTTACAGAAGTTTTCTCTCCTCTCTTTACAACTCAAACTTTGAAGAACAGAAGGAGGAGAACTTTTGGTCTTTACAACAGTTTTGAGCTCTAAGAATCACAGAAAGATATCAAGATTTCGAGTGTAAGTTCTTCCTTTCAGTGCTGAATGGGTGGGGTATTTATAGGCCCCAACCCAGTTCAAATTTGGAGCTCAGAATTGTCAATTCCCGGAATTCCGGGATCAGGCGGTTGCACCTCCTGATTGGGGCGGTTGCACTGCCTGGCAGAGCTCGAAGACTGAGCCTCTGGGCGGTGCCACCTCTGTCAGGGGTGGTTGCACCTCTTTGCCAGAGCTCGAAGACCGAGCTTAGGCGGTTGCACCTCCTGACTGGGGCGGTTGCACCGCCTGGCAGAGCTCGAAACTTGAGCTCAGGCGGTGCCACCTCTTGTTAGGAGAGGTTGCACCGCCCAGTCTCGCTCGGAGACTGAGCCCAGGCGGTTGCACCTCCTGGTTGGGGCGGTTGCACTGCCCATTCTCCCTGGGAGACTTAGCCTAGGCGGTGCTACCTCCTGGCTTGAGCGGTTGCACCTCCCACAGCAACCAGGGTCCGAATGGGTTGATCCATTCGGCCCAATTTGGGTTTTTCAAGGGCCCAATTGCCCCAAGATTAAGCTAATGGGATCACCTCCCATTTTTAACTTAATCATTCATGCTAACTATGATAAATCCTAAGACAATTTCTGTAGCTTGCTCCGGTGCGTCAATCGCTTCTTCCAGCGAGTTTCCGGCGAACTTCCGTCGATCATCCGATGAACCCTCGGTGATGCTCCTGTGGACTTCCGGCAAACTCCTGGACTTGCGATGATCCATTTGGCAAGTTCCGACGAGCTTCTTTGGCAAGCTTCTGGACTTCTCGGATTTGTTCCCGCAGAACCTCCGACGACTGTTCGAACTTCCGTCGAGCTCTCGAACTCCCAACGTGATCATTGTCATGACTTCGGCGCAACTCCTGCTGCATGTCTTACTTTCATCATAGTTAATCCTGCACACTTATCTCAACACATAGATTAGACAACAAATGACAATTGACTTCATCATCAAAATCCGAGATTCAACAATATCCCCCGTTTTGATGATGACAATCAATTGATAATGGAGTTAACCTTAACTCCCCCTGTCTATATGCCATACTTGAGATAAGTCATTCTTGAATTTAAAACCTTATAAATTCAAGAGACATATTCCCATCATGATTCCTATCATGATGTATCTCTTTGAAGATGATGTCAAGGCTTGACATTCATTTTCAAATTTTACATTACAAGTTTGAATGATGGTAATAGTAGCAATTCATCATATTGTAAGATATCAACATGTAAAGCTGTGAAGTAAGATTTTGATATCATTACATGATGCACACATTTCTTATATTTTAGCAAGTGTTGCATTTCTATATGTGGCATCTTTTCATATATCTCTTGATGATGCAGTAATGGCATAATCATAGCATCAGTGTTTATAGCATCAAATCAATTCATATATTTCTCCCCCTTTGTCATCAACAAAAAGCATGGTAGATGTGATACCAGGAGAACAATATAAGCAAGTTATCAAGCATATAAAGGAAGACATGATAAGTATAATGCTTTGAATACTTCTTCTCCTTGTATGTTATAATTCTTTGTGCATGAAGGAGGAAAGTCATTTTATCAATTCCATTTCGAAAAAAAATATTTTTCATAAGAGTGTGTTTGATTTTTGTCATTCCAGCTATTAAGCGAGTCCAAAAATGAGATGAATTCTTTCATGCATTCGGACAAGATTATGCTACAAAAATCAAAACATTTCGACACATGGCAATCAAGTGATTTGATCATTCAATAAAGTCCGAAAAGTAATTTTAGGTATTCGGACACATCAACATAAAATCAAATTGTTCTTCACTTAGAGGTTTTGTAAAAATATCGGCTAGTTGATGTTTAGTATCAATGACAATGACTTATCAACTGCATTGGTACAACACTTTTTCAAATTATATTTATCATGGAAATTAAAGCACCAGGTTTTCAAAACTTTTCGTTTCAATATAAAATCCATGATAACCATTTAGTTTATATTTACCACAAGGCACAGGGCATATATTTACCACGATAGATGTTTACAACTCTACATATGCTCAAAATAAATCAGGTAACCATATCAAGGATCAAGTCAAAGCACATCATGGTGAGTATCATAAGGAGTTTACAATAACAACAGATGATTGTATTCATACAAGCTTATTCATGAGGTGGAAAATTAAAGTGCCTAAACAAGGAGTCAAATTGACGATGAATTTGCTGTAGCTCAGATAGGATTTGATCTTGTCGTTGTTCAAGCCGTTCTTGTCTTTGTTCGAATCGGTCCATCCGAATCCCAATATCTTCGACAGATGATGTATGAGTTTGCTCAAATGGATGTGTTTCCTCAAAGGGACAGATCGGAGAAGATTGGGTACCCCAAAATACTAGTGTTTCCGGTTTTGGTTCAGGTTGAGGGGGATCAGTTCTTCTTGGCATTCTAACCTAGTTACCGTTTCTATAAACACATCTTAATCGGTGAAGTAGATTTTTATTAATTATGCTAAATCTATCTACTTTTGTTACTTCTTCTTCCGGTGGTATTAGAATATCGTAGGCTTTCATTATTCTAGTTATTATACCACCATATGGGAGCATCATGTCTTTCTTAGATAGTTCTAATATGTTTTGTTGGATAAGATAACCAAGACAGATGTCATGTCCTTTCATGATCAAATACAAAGTTCCTAATTCTAATTGGCTTACTTCATCATGATGGTATTGTTTAGGGAGAATGATGCTAGTTAGGATATGATGAAGTACCTTAATGTTTAGAGGCAGTAGTGTTAGGATCGAGAGCACTAAGAGGGGGGGGGGGTGAATTAGTGCAGCGGAAAACTTTCTGCGATTAAAATTAAAAGCTGCGTTCGAACGATAAAAACAACTTCTGTATGAAAGTTGATACTAAGCAAGGTTAAAGTCAAACTATGCAGGCAGTTTGCAGCTATGATGAAAACTAGAATATCGGCGCAAACTGAAATCCGATATTCGTACGAAGAAACTGATTTACGTCTAAATGCTTATTCGTAAATCACTTGATTAGATAAGACGCAGTTTAAGCAGGAGTATAAAGGCAGTGTGCAGTTATGGTAAAGCTCAAAATGTAAACGCAATCTGCAATATGATGATCATACGAAAAAGCAAATTTACGTTTAAACGCAGATTTACGTCTAAATGTAGATTTACGTCTAAACGCATATTTACGTCTGAACCTTGAAACTCGTTCGTAAAATCGTAGAGGGCAGTAAGCTATTGAGAAGTTTGCAGTGAAGGTAAAATGCTCAAACGAAATGCAAACCGAGATTTAGAGTGGTTCGATCAATCTTGACCTACTCCACTTTTGGCTTTCTCCACCGACGAGGTCACCGACGTCAACTAGAGGCCTTCCTTCAAAAGGCGAAGGCCAACCACCCTCTTACAGATTCACTCCTTTTGACGGGCTTAGGAGACAACCCATACAGAAGTTTTCTCTCCTCTCTTTACAACTCAAACTTTGAAGAACAGAAAGAGGAGAACTAGCAGTTTTGAGCTCTAAGAACCACAGAAAGACAGCAAGATTTTGAGTGTGTGTTATGTGCTTTCAGTGCTGAATGGGTGGGGTATTTATAGGCCCCAACCCAGTTCAAATTTGGAGCTCAAATCTGTCAATTCCCAGAATTCCGGGATCAGGCGGTTGCACCTCCTGACTGGGGCGGTTGCACCGCCTGGCAGAGCTCGAAGACTGAGCCTCTGGGCGGTGCCACCTCTGTCAGGGGTGGTTGCACCTCTCTGCCAGAGCTCGAAGACCGAGCTCAGGCGGTTGCACCGCCTGACTGGGGAGGTTGCACCGCCTGGCAGAGCTCGAAACTTGAGCTCTAGTGGTGCTATCTCTTGACAGAAGAGGTTGCACCGCCCAGTCTCGCTCGGAGACTGAGCCCGGGGCGGTGCCACCTCTTGGCTGGGGCAGTTGCACCGCTCAGTCTCGCTGGGAGACATAGCCTGGGCGGTGCTACCTCCTGGCTTGGGCGGTTGCACCTCCCACTGCAATCAGGGTCCGAATGGGTTAATCCATTCAGCCCAATTTGATTCTTTCAGGGGCCTAATTGCCCCAAGATTAAGCTAATGGGATCACCTCCCATTTCTAACTTAATCTTGAACTCCCAACGTGATCATTGTCATGACTCCAGTGCAACTCCTGCTGCATGTCTTACTTTCATCATAGTTAATCCTGCACACTTATCTCAACACACAGATTAGACAAACAAATGATAATTGACTTCATCATCAAAATCCGAGATTCATCAATCTCCCCTTTTTTGATGATGACAATCAATTGATAATGGAGTTAACTTTAACTCCCCCTGTCTATATGCCATATTTCTTGAATTTAAAAATTTTATAAATTCAAGAGACATATTCCCATCATGATGTATCTCTTTGAAGATGATGTCAAGGCTTGACATTCATTTTCAAATATAACAAGTTTGAATGATGGTTATTGTAGCAATTCATCATATTGTAAGATATCGACATGTAAAGCTGTGAAGCAAGATTTTGTTTGATATCTTGATACAGGGCATGATGTACACATTTCGAATATTTTAGCAAGTGTAACATTGCATCACATGGTAAGATATCAGCTCGTATGATGCAAATTTTTGTTTGATATCTTGATACAGGGCATATAGCAATGATAGTAATCATATATTTCTTGGTGATGCAAGTATGGCCTAATCATAGCATCAGTGATAGCAACCATATCAACATCAGTGATAGTAAATATATCAGCATCAGTGATAGCAACCATATCAACATCAGTGATAGCAAACATATCAGCATCAGTGATAGCAACCATATCAACATCAGTGATAGCAAACATATCAATTCATATATTTCTCCCCCTTTGTCATCAACAAAAAGCATGGTAGATGTGATTCCAGGAGAACATTATAAGCAAGTTATCAAGCAAAGGAAGGCATGACACGTATAATGCTTTGAATACCTCTTCTCCTTATATGTTATAATTCTTTGTGCATGAAAAAGGAAACTCATTTTTCCAAAGAAAATTTACATAAGAGTGTACAGGAAAATCTGATTTTTAGCATTCAAATTGTTAAGCAAATCCGAAAATGAAATGAACTTTTCCATGCATTCGGACATGAGTAAGCTACTGATTTTCAAGGACAAAACATAATTTCTAACATGTTATTTGATCAAGTGATACCAAGGCATGTAATAGTAATCAAGTGATTTGATCATTCAATAAAGTCCGAAAAATAATTTTAACTAGTTTAAGTATTTGGACACATCAACATTCCTAATTCTCTTCTTATAAAATCAAATTGTTCTTCACTTAGAGGTTTTGTAAAAATATCAGCTAGTTGGTGTTTAGTATCAATGAACTCTATGATTACATCATGATTCGTAACATGATCTCGTATAAAGTGATGTCTAATATCAATATGTTTTGTTCTTGAGTATTGTATAGGGTTCTTTGTTAAGCATATTGCACTTGTGTTATCACATTTAATTAGAATATTTTTAAGATGAACTTTATAATCTTCTAAGGTGTTTTTCATCCATACAACTTGTGCACAGCATGCACTTGCTGTAATATATTCAGCTTCGGTTGTTGATAGTGCAACCGAGTTTTGTTTCTTAGATGACCAGGAAACAAGGGCATATCCTAAGAATTGACATGTTCTTGATGTGTTTTTTCTATCTAATCTACAGCCAGCAAAGTCCGCATCAGCATAAGCAATTAACTCAAGATTCTCTGATTTTGGGTACCATAATCCTAGATTTGTGGTACCATTAAGATATCTGAGTATTCTTTTAACTGCTTTGAGATGAGATATCTTAGGGTTTGATTGAAATCTAGCACAAAGTCCTACACTGAACATGATGTCTGGTCTTGTTGCAGTGAGGTAAAGTAAACTTCCTATCATACCCCTATAAGTTTTTTGATCGAAGCTTTCTCCACTTTCATCAATTTCTAACTTAGTGGAGGTGCTCAAAGGAGTGTTAATGACTTTTGAGTTCTTTATATTAAACTTCTTTAATAAATTCATAGCATATTTAGTTTGACTAATAAAGATGCCATTGCTTAGTTGTTTGATTTGTAAACCTAAGAAGAATGTTAACTCTTCCATTAAACTCATTTCGAATTCAAGACTCATAGTTTTAGCAAAAGATTCACAGAGAGATTCATTCGTAGAACCAAAGATAATATCATCAACATAAATTTGAACAATGAGAAAATTATTTTCAAAATTCTTGATGAATAATGTAGTATCAACCTTGCCTTTTATGAAATTATTTTTAATAAGAAAAGAACTAAGTCTCTCATACCAAGCCCTTGGAGCTTGGTTTAAACCATAGAGAGCTTTAGTTAATCTAAACACATGATTAGGGAGACTATTATTTTCAAATCCAGGAGGTTGTTCAACATAGACTTCTTCGGAAATAAAGCCATTAAGAAAAGCGCTTTTAACATCCATTTGAAACAACTTAAAATTATTACTACTAGTGTAGGCAAGGAGCATCCTTATGGCTTCTAATCAAGCCACAGGAGCGAAGGTTTCTTCATAATCGATACCTTTTTCTTGGTTGAAACCTTTGGCCACTAATCTAGCCTTGTTTCTAACCACGATACCATTTTCATCTTGCTTGTTTCTAAAGACCCATTTAGTACCAATAACTAAATGGTCATTTGGCCTAGGAACAAGCGTCCACACTTCATTTCTCTCAAATTGATTCAATTCATCTTGCATTGCGATAATCCATGAATCATCTTTCATGGCTTCATCAACACATTTGGGTTCAATTTGGGAGAGAAAAGTGGCGTTGGCACAAAAATTTTTAAAAGAAGATCGTGTTTGAACCCCCTTTGATGTGTCCCCTAAGATTAGCTCCTTAGGATGAGCATCTACATACTTCCAATCCTTGGGTAAGGAAATCTGGGAAGTGGATGCATCCAAATTGCCAATTGGAGACGGGGTTTCATTTAAATTCAAGGAATCAAAATTAACATCATCATCAAGGTCATTTTTCCTAATTTCGGAAATCTCATTGAAAACAACATGAATGGATTCTTCAATAATTAAAGTTCTTTTATTGAAGATATGAAAAGCTTTAGAAATCGAAGAATAACCAAGAAAGATTCCTTCATCGGATTTAGCATCAATTTTTCCTAAGTTATCCTTTTCATTCAAGATAAAACACTTACACCCAAAGACTTTAAAATATGAAACATTGGATTTTTTGTTATTCCATAACTCATAAGGAGTTTTGGTGAGTAGGGGTCTTACTAGAACTCTATTCAAAATATAGCATGCAGTGTTTACGGCTTCGGCCCAAAAATATTTGGGTAGGCTATGTTCATTCAACATGGTTCTTGCCATTTCTTGTAAATTTCGATTTTTTCTTTCTACTACCCCATTTTGTTGAGGATTTCTTGGAGTAGAGAAATTATGGTTGTATCCATTGAGTTCACATAATTCTTGGAAATCATGGTTTTGAAATTCTCCACCATGATCACTTCTAATTGACGAAATCATAGAACCCTTCTCATTTTGAATAAGTTTACAAAACTTGATAAAATATCTAAAGCATTCATTTTTCTGTTTTAAGAAGTAGGTCCATGTATATCTGCTATAGTCATCAACAATGACAAAAGCGTATTTGCTACCTCCTAGACTCGATGTAGAGATTGGTCCGAACAAGTCCATATGGATCAATTGTAAGGGCCTAGAGGTGCTTATTTGATTCTTAGTCTTGAAACTACCCTTAATTTGTTTACCTAATTGGCAAGCATCACATACATTATCTTTGATGAACTTGATATGAGGAATTCCTCTTACAAGTTCTTTAGATGATATTTGAGTGATTAGTTTCATGCTAGCATGACCTAATCTTCTATGCCATAGCCAAGCATCCTCATTCAAAACCGAAAAACATATTTCATTACACAAATCATTTATGTCAATAGTGTATACGTTATTTTGTTTTAATGCAATCATGGACATGTTTTTATGTGGTTTTTCAATGATGCAAGCATTAGATTCGAATTTGACAGTGTATCCTTTATCACATAATTGACTAATGCTCAAGAGGTTATGTTTTAAACCATCAACTAACAAAACATCTTCAATAAAGAAGTTGGATTTGTTACCTATGGTTCCTTTGCCAATGATTTTACCCTTGTTGTTGTCTCCGAAGGTGACATAGCCTTCGTCTATGCTAGTAAGCTTAGAGAATTGAGATGGATCTCCGGTCATATGCCTTGAGCATCCACTATCAAGGTATCATCTCTTGCTCCTAGCTTGCGATGGTGTGAGTTTCTACAAGAAAGGATGATTTTTAGGTACCCATTTGCTTTTGGGTGCCTCAAAGATAGATCTACATTATTTATCATGTTACATAGAGTTTATCATGGTTCCTTTAGGAACCCAAGTCAGTTTGTTTGGACTTATTTTCTTGAACGGACAATAATGCGTCTTGTGTCCAAATTTGCAACAAAAGATGCATCTCGTTTAGTGTTAAACATGTAAGATGGGGCCTTTTATGAAGGTGGTTGGATTTAGGTGAGGACTTCTCACAAATCCAATTCCACTCCTTTTTGAAACGTGACCCTTGTTTGCAAGGATCATGTTCAATGACTTGCTACCAACCTCGAATTTCTTCAAGGTGTCCTTAAGTAGCAGGTTTTCTTTTTGGAGAGTTTCTAGATCATGGCATTTGATACATGAATTTAAACTATCATGATATTCAGTTTTTAACTTATCAAAATCACAAGTAAGACTATCATGCTCCTTTTTTAGCAATTTGTATTTTCTATTGATAATCTTGCATTCAGCAAATAAGTCATGGAAGGCATTTAATAATTCATCGAAAGATAAATCAGCCTACAATAAATTCGTTACCTCTTCTCCGATGGCCATTAAGGCGTAATGAGCAACTTGCTCGGTGTTGGACTCCTCTTCTTCGGATGTGCTCGAATCATCCCATGTTGCTTTGAGTGCCTTCTTCTTTGTTGTTCTCTTTTTGGCTTGGGGAAAATCACTCTTGTAGTGTCCTGGCTTTTTGCACTCATAGCAAATAACTTGGTCCTTCTTGGGTTCAAGTTTATTTTTAGTGTCATTCTTAAACTTGTTTCTTTTAATGAATTTTTTTAATTTTCTTGTTAGAAGTGCCAAGTCATCGTCACAGTCCTCATCACTTGAGTTTTCTTTCAAGTGGTCTTCCAAAGTTCTAAGTGCCATATCCTTCCTGTTCTTTGGAAGGATGTCTTCTTGTTCTTCATGAGCTTTGCAAGTCATCTCGTAGGTCATTAATGACCCAATTAGTTCTTCAAGAGGGAAGTTGTTTAGATCTTTTGCCTCTTGAATAGCAGTGACATTAGGATCCCAACTCTTAGGAAGTGATCTTAGAATCTTATTTACGA
Organism: Musa acuminata AAA Group; assembly: GCF_036884655.1. NCBI lineage: Eukaryota > Viridiplantae > Streptophyta > Magnoliopsida > Zingiberales > Musaceae > Musa > Musa acuminata. The sequence continues at coordinate 24,567,239 of NC_088343.1, read as the reverse complement.
GCTCAAAATCCGAAAAACTTTTTCCGAGTCCTTTTAGACCGTTGACGACATCCGTGAAACGGGTAAACATGTCGCCAATAGTCTCACTCGGTTTCATTCGGAAAAGTTCGAAAGAGTGTAACAAAAGATTGATTTTTGACTCTTTCACTCTACTTGTGCCTTCATGAGTCACTTCGAGTGTGTGCCAAATATCAAATGCAGTTTCACAAATCGAAACACAATTAAACTCGTTTTTATCAAGTGCACAAAATAAGGCATTCATAGCCTTTGCATTGAGAGCGAAAGCTTTCTTCTCCAAATCATTCCAATCGATCATTGGAAGAGAAGACTTCGAAAAACCATTTTCGACAAGATTCCAAAGTTCAACATCCATAGAGATAAGAAAGATCCTCATTCGGGTCTTCCAATAGGTGTAGTCCGTCCCATTAAATAAGGGTGGACGTGTAATAGAATGGCCCTCTTGGTTTCCGGCGTAAGCCATCTCTCTTGGGTTTTAATCCGTTTGAGAGTTAACCAGGCTCTAATACCAATTGTTAGGATCGAGAGCACTAAGAGGGGGGGGGGGGGTGAATTAGTGCAGCGGAAAACTTTCTGCGATTAAAATCGAAAGCTGCGTTCGAACGATAAAAACAACTTCTGTATGAAAGTTGATACTAAGCAAGGTTGAAGTCAAACTATGCAGGCAGTTTGCAGCTACGATGAAAACTAGAATATCGGCGCAAACTGAAATCCGGCGTTCGTACGAAGAAACTGAATTACCTCTAAATGCTGATTCGTAAATCACTTGATTAGATAAGATGCAGTTTAAGCAGGAGTATAAAGGCAGTGTGCAGTTATGGTAAAGCTCAAAACGTAAACGCAATCTGCAATATGATGATCATACGAAAAAGCAGATTTACGTCTAAATGCAGATTACGTTTGAACCTTGAAACTCGTTCGTAAAATCGCAGAGGGCAGTAAGCTATTGAGAAGTTTGCAATGAAGGTAAAATGCTCAAAGGAAATGCAAACCGAGATTTAGAGTGGTTCGGTCAATCTTGACCTACTCCACTTTTGGCTTCCTCCACCGACGAGGTCACCGACGTCAACTAGAGGCCTTCCTTCAATAGGCGAAGGCCAACCACCCTCTTACAGATTCACTCATTTTGACGGGCTTAGGAGACAACCCTTACAGAAGTTTTCTCTCCTCTCTTTACAACTCAAACTTTGAAGAATAGAAAGAGGAGAACTAGCAGTTTTGAGCTCTAAGAACCACAAAAAGACAGCAAGATTTCGATTGTGTGTTTTGTGCTTTCAGTGCTGAATGGGTGGGGTATTTATAGGCCCCAACCTAGTTCAAATTTGGAGCTCAAATCTGTCAATTCCCGGAATTTCGGGATCAGGCGGTTGCACCTCCTGACTAAGGCGGTTGCACCGTCTGGCAGAGCTCGAAGACCGAGCCTCTGGGCGGTGCCACCTCAGTCAGGGACGGTTGCACCTCTCTGCCAGAGCTTAAAGACCGAGCTCAGGTGGTTGCACCGCCTGACTAGGGAGGTTGCACTGCCTGGCAGAGCTCGAAACTTGAGCTCTGGCGGTGCTACCTCTTGACAGAAGAGGTTGCACCGCCCAGTCTCGCTCGGAGACTGAGCCCGGGGCGGTGCCACCTCTTGGCTGGGGCGGTTGCACCGCTCAGTCTTGCTGGGAGACATAGCCTGGGCGGTGCTACCTCCTGGCTTGGGAGGTTGCACCTCCCACAGCAATCAGGGTCCGAATGGGTTAATCCATTCAGCCCAATTTGATTCTTTCAGGGGCCCAATTGCCCCAAGATTAAGCTAATGGGATCACCTCTCATTTCTAACTTAATCAATGTGCTAACTACGATTATTTCCTAAGGCATATTCTGCAGCTTGCTCCGGTGCGTCAATCGCTTCTTTCGGCGAGTTTCCAGCGAACTTTCGTCGATCATCCGACGAACCCTCGGTGATCCTCCTGCGGACTTCCGGCAAACTCCTGGACTTGCGATGATCCACTTGGCAAGTTCCGATGAGCTCCTTTGGCAAGCTTCTGGACTTCTCAGATTTGTTCCCGTAGAACCTCCGACGATTGTCCAAACTTCCGTCGAGCTCTTGAACTCCCAACGTGATCATTGTCATGACTCCGGCACAACTCCTGCTGCATGTCTTACTTTCATCGTAGTTAATCCTGCATACTTATCTCAACATATAGATTAGACAAAAAAATGACAATTGACTTCATCATCAAAATCCGAGATTCAACAATTAGATGTTCACAACTTTTAGGAACAAATGCTAAGTTGGGATTGGCAAAAATTGTTCCTAGGGCTTCAACGTATGTTGTTCCAACAGTTTCATCATCCCATGATCCTCTAAAGTAAAGTCCTCTACTTTTCATGGGAATGCCTATCATGTCGCAAATGAATCTGTCCGTAATTGAGATGTGTTGTCCTAAAAGATAGGTGGACATTCTTTCTTCTTCATCTACTTGTATGTTGTTGTAAAACAATCTAACAAGTCTTGGATAGATGGGTTCGTTAATTTACAAAATTGGAAATAGATCTAAGTTTGCTAACCATTGGATTGTCTCTAGGTCTCTTAGTTCATTTAAGTCTACGTATTTTCCCTTATTGACACTCCTAAGTTCGAAAGAGGAAAATTTTTCAGCATGGTATTTTGAATCAAAAAGGGTGAGATCAAAATCTTCTACTAATCTCCTCTTTCCTTTGTCCCTTGATGATCTTCTAGATCCCATAACTACTGCTGTTTAGAACAATAGTGATGAGCAAGAGTAAATGAATCAAAGAAAAGTTTAAGGGCTTCTTAGAGAGTACCTTAGTGAGATCTTCAAGAGAGGGAAGGATTGTTGATGCTTTGCTTCGAAATGAGGGGTATTTGGGATGCTAAGATGGGAGAAATGTGAATGGAGGAGGCTTGGAAGAGCAGAGGGGGGAAGGGAGTGAGTTGGGGTCGGTTTCACTGCCGGCCCTAGCTTGGGTTAAAAAGGTGCAGAGTTGCGGGCGATTGCACCTCTGGCTGGAGCCATGCAATTGCTTGCAACATGTGATAGCTGGAGGTGCTACCTCCAACTGGGGCGGTGCCACCGCCTGCAGGCGGTGAGCACTTGTTCTGATCAGTGTGATCTGAGAGTTTTTCTGTCTTGAGGAGAATTTTCATTCTAAGCAATCAATTTTACTTACGTAATTACGTAAGAATTTTTATTTTAAGACAAGGACTCTTGCACGATCAAGATAGATTTTTAACGTGCAGACTCTCAGTCGTACACATGTTTGTGATAGTTTCTTCAAGTTGGTAAGTCTTACAAGTTCATGACAGACTTAGTCACTTCATGATACAGAGTTAGATTCAAAAGTTATGAACGGATGAAATTGATGGGTTAGAAAATCCAGGAGATATGTGAATTTTGGGAATCGTACGTTTCTAATTCTGAAAAGTCAAATAAAGTTGTATCTAAGTCGCATTTGTGATTTTAAATTTATAATCTTTATCTATAATTTAGGCTAGAGAGCATTACGAGTTCTTTTTTGGATCTCGGGTTATGAATATCGAGAATCAAGGAGTAGAATATTATTTCTTGCTCCAGCCTAAAATTTTTATATTTTTAATGTTTTTACAGGAAGGGATAATTTTTAGGTACCCATTTGCTTTTGGGTGCCTCAAAGATAGATCTACATTGTCTATCATGTTGCATAGAGTTTATCATGGTTCCTTTAGGAACCCTAATCAATTTGTTTGGACTAATTTTCTTGAATGGACAACAGTGCATATTGTGTCCAAGTTTGGAACAAAAATTGCATTTGGTTTGGTGTTGAACATGTAAAATGGGGCCTTTTATGAAGGTGGTTGGATTTTGGTGAGAACTTCTCACAAATCCAATTCCACTCCATTTTGGAACGTGACCCTTGTTTGCAAGGATCATGTTTAATGACTTGCTACCAACCTCGAATTTCTTCAAGGTGTCTTTAAGTAGCAAGTTTTTTTTTTGGAGAGTTTTTAGATCATGGCATTTGATGCATGGATCTAAACTATCATGATATTCAGTTTTTAACTTATCAAAATCACAAGTAAGACTATCATGCTCCTTTTTTAGCAATTTATATTTTCTATTGATAATCTTGCATTCATCAAATAAGTCATGGAAGGCATTTAATAATTCATCGAAAGATAAATCTGCATCTAATAAATTTGTTACCTCCTCTCCGATGGCCATTAAGGCATAATGAGCAACTTGCTCGGTGTTGGACTCCTCTTCTTCGGACGCGCTTGAATCATCCCATGTTGCTTTGAGCGCCTTCTTCTTTGTTGTTCTCTTTTTGGCTTGTGGACAATCACTCTTGTAGTGTCCCGGCTTTTTACACTCATAGAAAATAACTTGGTCCTTCTTGGGTTCAAGTTTATTTTTAGTGTCATTCTTAATCTTGTTTCTTTTAATGAATTTTTTAAATTTTCTTGTTAGAAGTGCCAAGTCATCGTCACAGTCCTCATCACTTGAGTTTTCTTTCAAGTGGTCTTCCAAAGTTCTAAGTGCCATATCCTTCCTGTTCTTTGGAAGGATGTCTTCTTGCTCTTCATGAGCTTTGCAAGTCATCTCATAGGTCATTAATGACCCAATTAGTTCTTCAAGAGGGAAGTTGTTTAGATCTTTCGCCTCTTGAATAGCAGTGACTTTAGGATCTCAACTCTTAGGAAGGGATCTTAGAATCTTATTTACGAGCTCAAAATTCGAAAAACATTTTCCGAGTCCTTTTAGACCGTTGACGACATCCGTGAAATGGGTAAACATGTCGCCAATAGTCTCACTCGGTTTCATCCGGAAAAGTTCGAAAGAGTGTAACAAAAGATTGATTTTTGACTCTTTCACTCTACTTGTGCCTTCATGAGTCACTTCGTGTGTGTGCCAAATGTCAAATGCGGTTTCACAAATCGAAACACGATTAAACTCGTTTTTATCAAGTGCACAAAATAAGGCATTCATAGCCTTTGCATTAAGAGCGAAAGCCTTCTTCTCCAAATCATTCCAATCGATCATTGGAAGAGAAGACTTCGAAAAACCATTCTCGACAAGATTCCAAAGTTCAAAGTCCATAGAAATAAGAAAGATCCTCATTCGGGTCTTCCAATAGGTGTATTCCATCCCATTAAACATGGGTGGACGTGTAATAGAATGACCCTCTTGGTTTCCAGCATAAGCCATCTCTCTTGGGTTTTAATCCGTTTGAGAGTTAACCGAGCTCTGATATCAATTGTTAGAATCATGAGCACTAAGAGGGGGGGGTGAATTAGTGCAGCGGAAATTTTTTAGCGATTAAAACGAAAGCTGCGTTCATTCGATAAAAACAATTTCGATGTGAAAGCCGATTCTAAGATTACTTTAACTTAAGATTAAGCGAGATAACGTTAAAGTAGATCTACGAAGGCAGTTTGCAGTTTATGATGGAAAGCAGAATACAAGAGTAAACTAAAATGCGACGTTCGTACGATAAAAGTCGATTTACGTCTAAACGCAGATTTAGAATGTTTTGAACTTAGAAACTTATTCGTAAGATCGCAGAAGGCAGTAAACAGTTATGATTGAAATCAAAACGTAACCGTAAACTGAAATATGATGATCGTACGAGAAAAGCCGATTTATGTCTAAACGCAGATTCGGAAAATTCTGAACTTAGAAACTCGTTCGTAAAATCGCAGTAGGCAGTAAGCTATTGAGAAGTTTGCAGTGAAGGTAAAATGCTCAAAGGAAATGCAAACCGAGATTTAGAGTGGTTCGGTCAATCTTGACCTACTCCACTTTTGGCTTCCTCCACCGACGAGGTCATCGACGTCAACTAGAGGCCTTCCTTCAATAGGCGAAGGCCAACCACCCTTTTACAGATTCACTCCTTTTGACGGGCTTAAGAGACAACCCTTACAGAAGTTTTCTCTCCTCTCTTTACAACTCAAACTTTGAAGAACAGAAGGAGGAGAACTTTTGGTCTTTACAACAGTTTTGAGCTCTAAGAATCACAGAAAGTTATCAAGATTTCGAGTGTAAGTTCTTCCTTTCAGTGCTGAATGGGTGGGGTATTTATAGGCCCCAACCTAGTTCAAATTTGGAGCTCAAAACTGTCAATTCCCGGAATTCCGGGATCAGGCGGTTGCACCTCCTGATTGGGGCGGTTGCACCGCTTGGCAGAGATCGAAGACTGAGCCTCTGGGTGGTGCCACCTCTGTCAGGGGCAATTGCACCTCTCTGCCAGAGCTCGAAGACCGAGCTCAGGCGGTTGCACCTCTTGACTGGGGTGGTTGCACCGCCTGGCAGAGCTCGAAACTTGAGCTCAGTCGGTGCCACCTCTTGTCAGGAGAGGTTGCACCGCCCAGTCTCGCTCGGAGACTGAGCCCAGGCGGTTGCACCTCCTGGCTGGGGCGGTTGCACCACCCAGTCTCCCTAGGAGACTTAGCCTAGGTGGTGCTACCTCTTGGCTTGGGCGGTTGCACCTCCCACAACAACCAGGTCCGAATGGGTTGATCCATTCGGCCCAATTTGGGTTTTTCAGGGGCCCAATTGCCCCAAGATTAAGCTAATGGGATCACCTCCCATTTTCAACTTAATCATTCGTGCTAACTATGATAAATCCTAAGACAATTTCTGCAGCTTGCTCCGGTGCGTCAATCGCTTCTTCCGGCGAGTTTCCGGCAAACTTCCGTCGATCATCCGATGAACCCTCAGTGATGCTCCTGCGGACTTCCGACAAACTCCTGGACTTGCGACGATCCACTTGACAAGTTCCGACGAGCTTCTTTGGCAAGCTTCTGGACTTCTCGGATTTGTTCCCGCAGAACCTCCGACGACTGTCCGAACTTCCGTCGAGCTCTCGAACTCCCAACGTGATCATTGTCATGACTCCGGCGCAACTCCTGCTGCATGTCTTACTTTCATCGTAGTTAATCCTGCACACTTATCTCAACACATAGATTAGACAACAAATGACAATTGACTTCATCATCAAAATCCGAGATTCAACATATCACACAATTGACTAATGCTCGAAAGATTATGCTTTAAGCCATCAATCAACAATACATCTTCAATCAAAAAGTTAGATTTGTTACCTATGGTTCCTTTGCCAATGATATTACCCTTGCTGTTATCTCCGAAGGTGACATACCATTCATCTAGGATAGTGAGTTTAGAGAATTGAGATGGATCTCCGGTCATGTGTCTTGAGCATCCACTATCAAAGTACCATCTCTTGGTCCTAGCTTGTGATGGTAAACATTTCTACAAAAAAAGTATGATTTTTAGGTACCCATTTGACTTTGGGTGCCTAAAAAATCGATCGACTTAACTTATCATTTTGCATGGAGTCCTTTATGGTTCTTTTAGGAACTCAAATTAATTTGTGTAGACTACATCTCTTAAACTGACATTGAAAGGAAACATGTCCCAATTTGCAACAAAAGTTATATTTGTTTAGGGGTGAAACATGCAAAGTTGGGCAATTAACAAAGATGGTTGGATTTTTATGTGTGTTACTCACAAAGCCGATTCCATCTTTTCTTTGAACATTATTCTTACCGGCAAGAATCATGTTTAGGGATTTCTTACATATTTAAATTTTTTTTAAGGTTTCATGTAGTTGCAAATTCTCCTTTTTAAGCATTTCTAATTCATCACATTTAGTGCAAGCAGCTAAACTATCATCATGCTCAATTTTTAATCTATCAAAATCACTAAGAAGAGAAGCATGCTCTTTTTTTAATAGTTTATATTTTTTACTAACTAATTTATATTCATCAAATAAATCATGAAAAGTACTTAATAATATATTAAAAGATAAATTTGCATCTAATGAATTGCTTACCTTATCTACGATAGCCATTAGTGCATAGTGAGCAACTTGCTCTTTGTTGGTTGCATCATCTTCTTCGGATGCACTCGAGTCGTCCCAAGTTGCTTTAAGCACCTTCTTCTTCTTTGGTTGCTTCTTCTTTGCTTGGGGACATTTGCTTTTAAAATGTCCCGGCTTCTTGCATTCGTAGCATATAACTTGTTCTTTCTTGGGTTCAATTTTATTTGTAGTGTCATTTTTAAATTTATTCCTTTTTATGAATTTTTTGAACTTTCTTGTCAAGAGTGTCAAGTCATCGTCATAGTCCTTGTCACTTTAACTTTCTTTCAAACGGTCTTCATGAGTTCTTAGTGCCATATCATTCCTGTTCTTTAGAAAGTTATTCTCAAACTCATCATGAGCATTACAAGTCATCTCATAGGTCATTAGTGACCCGATAAGTTCTTCGAGAGGGAAGCTATTCAAGTCTTTAACCTCTTGAATGGCCGTTACTTTAGGGTCCCAACTCTTTAGAAGGGATCTCAATATTTTATTAACAAGTTCAATAATAGAAAAACTTTTATCAAGGGCTTTTAGACTTCTCGGTCAATTCCGGCAGAACTTCTGATGAACATCCGGACTTCCAACAAACTCTCAAACTCCTAATGAAATCTCGATCTTGACTCTAGCCCAACATTTGCTTTATGCCTTACTACTATCATAGTTAATCCTACACACTTTTCTTAACATATAGAATAGATCAAACACTTTACCAATTGATTTCATCATCAAAATCCAAGATTCAACATGTTGCATCTCGGATTTTGATGATGAAGTCAATTATCATTTGGTTATCTAATCCATATGTTGAGATAAGTGTGCAGGATTAACTACGATGGCAGTAAGACATGCAGCAGGTGTTGTGCCAGAGTCAAGACCAAGATCACGTTGGGAGTTCGAGAATTCGATGGAAGTCCGGACGATCATTGGAGATTCTGCGGGAACAAATCCGAGAAGTCCAGGAGCTTGCCAAAGAAACTCGTCGCAACTCGTCAAGAGGATCATCGAAAGTCCAGGAGTTTGTCGGTAGTCTGCTAGAGCATCACCGAAGGTTCGTCGGATGTTCGTCGGAAGTTCGCCGGAAGAAGCGATTGATGCACCGAAACACAAGTTGTAGTATTAATGTCTTAAATGTTGTAGTTAGAATGAAGATTAAGTTAGGAATAAGAGGTAATCCCATTAACTTAATCTGAGGCCAAATGGGCCCTTGATAGATCCAAATTGGGCCGAATGGATCAGCCCATTCGGACCTAGATTTCTTGACCGACGGTGGCACCTCCTAGTAGCTCAATCTCTGAGCAAATTCAAGCGATGGTACCACCCCTATCAGGCGATGGTACTACCTGAGTTCGATCTATGAGCGAAGTCAGGCGATGGTACCACCTAAGCTTGGTCTCTAAGTAGTGTTAGGCGGTAGTACCACCCAGTTCTGGCGGTGGTACCGCCAGGACCCCGAAAATCTAGGAGATGACACTTTTGAGCTCCAAATTCAAACTAGTTGGGGCCTATATAAACCCTACCCTTTCTTGCATGAAAGGGCACCGAAAGCTTGCATTTATTCTGAGAATTTGAGAGCTCAAAAGTATTGTAAAAGGTCAAAAGTTCTTCTCCCTCTTTTCATCTAAGTTTTGATCATTCAAGAGAGGAGTGAAAATCTCTAAGGGTTGTCCCCTAAGCTCGTTAAAAGGAGTAAAGCTGTAAAAGGGCAGTTGACCTTGGCCTATTGAAGGAAGGCCTCTAGTGGACATCGGTGAGCTCATCGGAGGAGGAAGCCAAAAGTGGATGTAGGTCAAGATTGACCGAACCACTCTAAATCTTGGTTTGCATTTACATTATGCTCCTTATCTTAACTGCAAACTACCTTCATTGCTTTACGTCAACTATACTTCTGTTTACTCTTAAGTTGAAGAACTTTCCGAAATGGTTTTCATCGAAAAGGATTTCATTGTACGAACGTCGTTTTAATCGACGAAAGTTTTTCACTGCACTAATTCACCCCCCACCCCAGTGCTTTTGATCCCAACAATTGGTATCAGAGCGGGCTTCACTCTCAATCGGATTAAAACCCAAGAGAGATGGCATACGTCAGAAACCAATAGGGTCACTCTATTACACATCCGCCTATGTTCAACAGGACGGACTACACCTATTGCAAGACCCGAATAAGGATTTTCCTTATTTCTATGGATTTTGAACTTTGGAATATTGTTGAAAATGGATTTTCAAAGTCTTCTCTTTCAATGATCGATTGGAATGAATTGGAGAAGAAGACTTTCGCTTTTAATGCAAAGGCTATAAATGCCTTATTTTGTGCGCTTGATAAAAACGAGTTCAATTGTGTTTCGATATGCGAAACAACATTTGATATTTGGCATACACTCGAAGTGACTCACGAAGGCATAAGTAGAGTGAAAGAGCCAAAAATCAATCTTTTAGTATATTCTTATTAACTTTTTCGAATGAAACCGAGCGAGACCATAGGCGACATGTACACCCGTTTCACGGATGTCGTCAATGGTCTAAAAGGACTCAGTAAAAGTTTTTCAGATTTTAAGCTCGTCAATAAAATTCTAAGATCATTTCTAAAGAGTTAGGACCCTAAAGTCGTCACTATTCAAGAGGCTAAAGATTTAAACAACTTCCCTCTTGAAGAATTAATTGGGTCATTAATGACCTACGAAATGACTTGCAAAGCTCATGAAGAGCAAGAAGACATCCTTCCAAAGAACAGAAAGGATATGACACTTAGAACTCTAGAAGACCACTTGAGAGAAAACTCAAGTGATGAGGACTTTGACGATGACTTGACACTTCTAACAAGAAAATTTAAAAAATTTATTAAAAAAATAAATTTAAAAATGACACTAAAAATAAACTTGAACCCAAAAAGAACCAAGTTATTTGCTATGAATGCAAGAAGCCAGGATACTACAAAAGTGATTGTCCCCAAGCCAAGAAGAGAACACCAAAGAAAAATGTGCTCAAAGCAACGTGGGATAACTCAAGCGCATCCGAGGAAGAGGAGTCCAACACTGAGCAAGTTGCTCATTACGCCCTAATGGCCATCAGAGAGGAGGTAACAAATTTAATTGATGCAGATTTATCATTTGATGAATTGTTAAATGCTTTCCATGACTTGTTAGATGAATGCAAAATAATTCGTAGAAAATATATTAATTATATTATATTTATTATATTTTCTATTAATTATTTTTCATTCAGTAGAAAATATAACTTACTAAAAAAAAATTAGTAGAAAATATAAATTATTAAAAAAGGAGCATGATATTCTTATTAATAATTTCAGTAAATTAAAAACTGAACATAATGATAGTTTAGCTCCATGTATGAAATGTCATGATCTAGAAACTCTCCAAAAGGAGAACATACTACTTAAGGAAACCTTGAAGAAATTCGAGGTTGGTAGTAAGTCTTTGAATATGATCCTTACAAATAAGGGTCACGTTCCTAAAAGAAGTGATATCAGATTTGTGAGAAGTCATCACCAAAATCTAACCACCTTCATTAAAAGCTCTATCTTGCATGTATCGCACCAAAACAAATGCAACTTTTGTTGTAAACATGGACATAGAACTTATCATTATCCATTCAAGAAAGTTAGTCCAAACAAATTGATTTGGGTTCCTAAAGGAACCATGATAAATTCCATGCAACATGATAAAAAATTTAGATCAGTTTCAAAGGCACCCAAAATTAAATGGGTACCTAAAAATCATCCTTTCTTATAGAAACATATACTATCACAAGCTAGGAGCAAGAGATGGTACCTTGATAGTGGATGCTTAAGGTATATGACCGGAGATCCATCTCAATTCTCTAAGCTCACTAGTATAGACGGAAGCTATTGTTAAGATCAGAGCGGCATTAAGAGGGGGGGGGGGGGGTGAATTAGTGCAGCGGATTAAAACTTGTAAGTTTAAAACTGAATTCGTAAATGCGAGAAGATTTCGATTCGACAATAACTTGAGTAAAATGAGAAGATGAAAACGAAAGCTTATTACTATATAAATAATAATTTTAGAAAGGTAAGTACTCACACATTCAAGGAACACACCGATTTAAAGTGGTTCGGTCAAATGACCTACATCCACTTGCAAAGCCTTCTTCGATGAGGCTCCCAAATTCCACTAGCAAATCACTTTGAAGGGGAAGGACAAGTACCCCTTTTACAACTTTTACAAGTGGTTCACATTCTTACAAATTTTCAATGAAAAGGATGGAGGTGAACACTCAAGCAATTGAAAATAAGGCTTGCTAAAAGCTTTACAAAGGCTTTTGTCTCAATCTATTGCTTCTCAAAAAGTTATGTTCTCTACTGAGAATTAAGGGATATTTATAGGCCCTAAGAGGATTCAAATTTGGGCTCCAAATTTTGAATTCTCTTGGGTTCTCGATGCTGGCAGTGCCACTGCCTGTTAGTGTCTAACACTGACAGTGTACTGGTGGTGCCACCGCCCAATCCGACGGTGCCACCACCGGACCTCTCGGGTGCTGGGCGGTGCCACCGCCTAGTCTAGCAGTACCACCGCCCAATCCTTCGGGTTTTGGGAGGTGCCACCATCTAGTCTAGCGGTGCCACCGCCTGGACTATTCCAGCTCACTAGTTGGGCTCCAAATTTGGCCCAAACTAGTCCAAATTTGGGCCCAGTTGGCTTCTAACCAGATTATAGGATTAACTCTTAATCCTAACACTAATTATTGTTAGGATCAAGAGCACTAAGGAGGGGGGGGGGGGTGGGGGGGTGAATTAATGCAGCGGAAAACTTTCAAAGATTTAAAACGACGTTCGTACGATAAAAACGATTTCGGTAAGAAAGTCGATTCTAAAATCACTTTAACTTGTGATCAAGCGAGATGCAGTTAAAGTAAAGATATAGAGGCAGTTTGCAGTTAAGATAGAGAACAAAATATAATTGCAAACCGAAATACGACGTTCGTACGATAAATGAGTTTTTTATGATGTGTTAAAAGAATCACTTAAAAAGAAAATGCTTTTCCCATCTTATCGACATTAATGATTTCATGATATTGTGTGAATCTCAAAATTGATTTTGATGAAATAGTAATAACGTTATTCATGTTATGAATCTTAAAAATGATAATATACTTCATGTGATAATATGAATATATGAAACACTTATGATATGATTTTTATACAATTCCGTGTATTCATAAAATATTTATCTCATCATCCAATAACTCTTCTTGATATTCCTTATGAGATGAAATGAAATAATGCATGAAATACAAATGAGGAGTTAATGATCATGCATAATAGGATGTAATGAATTCTGACATTTAGATACCATCGTTTGAATATCTATGATCATGTTGCCAAAATGATATATCATGAATGCTTGAATATCATGTTTGATATGCTCATGATGATGATTGATTTTTCGGTATCGTGCATAAAAAAAAATGAAATGTAATGTTAATGAATTTGTGCATTAAAACTATAATGATGCACAAATAAAAATGATTACTTACCTTTGTCATGATTTAGAAATTGATGTAAAGGGTTTTTCCCTTCTTTTTGACAATGACAAAGGGGGAGATAGATTGCTAGCACAATTCAAGAAAAAGGTAAAAAAAATTACACTTCTCAAAAGAGAAGAAATTGCTATCTTGAACATCACCGATAATTGCTAGCTTGAAATGTCAAGAAAATGTAAAAACTTGTTTACCTTCTTGCACATCTAAAGAGAAGATGCAAATGTAACACTTGCCAAATTGTTTGCTTGCCTCATGTAAAACATTTTCTCTTGCTAGTTTGGCATTTTGCTAGCTTGCACATTGCAAAGAAAGCAAAAATGACGCTTCTCAAAAGAGAAGAAAGAGCTTGTTATCTTGAACATCACAAGCTTGCCAAACAAAAATTGCAAAAGTGCTATCTTGCCTATCTCAAGAAGCAAAACTTGCAACTTGCACATTGCAATAGGAAGCAAGAATCATAAGCTTACACAAGAAAGCTATCTTGCATTTGCTTTCGAAATTTTTGCTAGCTTGTATGTAGTAAAACTTGCATATCGTAAAATTTGCTAGCTTTTAGTATAAAGAGAAGCAAATAGTTGCTATCTCAAGAAAATTAAACATGCTAAACTTACACCTTGCAATGGAAGCAAAATTGCAAGCTCAAACATTGCAAAGGAAGCAAAAATTTGCTAGCTTGCAACTTGCATATTTCAAGAAGCAAGAGTTGTCTTCTTGAACATCTCTAAATTGCTAGCTTGCATGTTCTAAAAGTGCTATCTTGTATGCTGTAAAACCTGCATATCTAAAACTTGATAGCTTGAATGTTCTAAGCATGATGTAACACATTGCTAAATTTTCTGGCTTCAAAACTGCATGATGATAAAACTTGATATTATGTTTTTCATGCAATGAGTTGAACCAAAATCACAAACACTTGATTGTGGTACTTCTCCTTTTTGTTGATGACAAAGGGGAAGAAGTATGTTAATGACATGACATGTTATGCATAAGTTTATGCATAAGTTCATGATGACGTGTTGCAAGTATTCATGATGAATATTGCAATGACTTGAATTCAGTTTGAATTCAAGATTCTATCAATATGGCATATTGATAGGGGGAGTTTGTTTAAACTCCGGGAGTTAAGGTTAACTCCGTCATCAAGTAGTTGTCATCATAAAAAAGGGGGAGATTGTTGAATCTCATATTTTGATGATGAAACTACTTGATATATGTTTATGATTTAATCTGCGTTTTGAGTGACGTAGGATGCTTCGATCAAGATGAGACAATTAAAGCAAGAAAATCATGTTGTGCCGGAGGAACATGTCAGAAGATTGGATGTCGGGCCGGTGGATCGGTTGACGTATCGACAGAAGGCTTAGGGCCGTAGACTCGGGCATCGGGCCAAGAAGAGCGGGTATTGTGCCAAGGATATCAGAGTTGCGAAGTCAACTGACCGACTAGGCAATAGGCTGCAGGAGAGGACGATGCGCCGAAAAATCAGACGAAGCGTCGAGGGATCAATGACATGTCGGACAACTTGGTTAATTGCTTAGGATTAATTGTCTCGATCAAAGTTTTGTTTTACATGTGCAGGATTAACTACGATGGAAGTAAGACATGCAGCAGGAGTTGCGTCGGAATCAAGATAACGATCACGTTGGGAGTTCGAGAGTTCGACGGAAGTTCGGACGGTCGTCGGAGGTTCTGCGGGAACAAATCCGAGAAGTCCATTAGCTTGCCAAAGAAGCTCGTCGGAACTCGCCAAGTGGATCGTCGCAAGTCCAGGAGTTTGCCGGAAGTCCGTAGGAGCATCACCGAGGGTTCATCGGATGATCGACGGAAGTTCGCCGGAAACTCGCCGGAAGAAGCGATTGACGCACCAGAGCAAGCTACAGAAATTGTCTTAGTATTTATCGTAGTTAGCACAATGATTAAATTGGAAATGGGAGGTGATCCCATTAGCT
The DNA here is from genome assembly GCF_036884655.1 of Musa acuminata AAA Group. Taxonomy (NCBI): domain Eukaryota; kingdom Viridiplantae; phylum Streptophyta; class Magnoliopsida; order Zingiberales; family Musaceae; genus Musa; species Musa acuminata. The sequence continues at coordinate 24,551,892 of NC_088343.1, read as the reverse complement.
TAATCTTGGGGCAATTGGGCCCCTGAAAAACCCAAATTGGGCTGAATGGATCAACCCATTCGGACCCTGATTGCTGTGGGAGGTGCAATCGCCCAAGCCAGGAGGTAGCACCGCCTAGGCTAAGTCTCCGAGCAAGACTGGGCGGTGCAACCACCCTAGCCAGGAGGTAGCACCGCCTGGGCTCAATCTCCGAGCGAGACTGGGCGGTGCAATCGCCCCTGACAAGAGGTGGCACCGCTTGAGCTCAGTCTTCGAGCTTTGCCAAGCAGTGCAACCGCCTCAGTCAGGAGTTGCAACCGCCTGATCTCAGTCTTCGAGCTCTGGCAGGAGGTGCAACCGCCCCTGACAGGAGGTGTCACCCCCTAGAGGCTCAGTCTTCGAGCTCTGCCCGGCGGTGCAACCGCTCCAGTCAGGAGGTGCAACCGCCTGATCCCGGAATTCCGGGAATTGACAGTTTTGAGCTCCAAATTTGAACTGGGTTGGGGCCTATAAATACCCCACCCATTCATCACTGAAAGAGCACAAACTTACACTCGAAATCTTGATATCTTTCTATGATTCTTAGGGCTCAAAATTGTTGTAAAGGCCAAAAGTTCTCCTCCCTCTGTTCTTCAAAGTTTTGAGTTTGAAAGAGAGGAGAGAAAATTTCTGTAGGGGTTATCTCCTAAGCCCGTGAAAAGGAGTGAAACTGTAAAAGGGTGTTTGGCCTTCACCTATTGAAGGAAGGCCTCTAGTTGACGTCGGTGACCGCGTCGGTGGAGGAAGCCAAAAGTGAAGTAGGTCAAGATTGACCGAACCACTCTAAATCTCGGTTTGCATTTACTTTGATCATTTTATCTTTACTGCAAACCTACTAAATAGCTACTGCCTTCTGCGTTTTTATGAATGAGTTTCTAAGTTCAGAGCTTTCTGAATCTGCGTTTAGACGTAGATCGACTTTTTCGTACGATCATTACATTTCAGTTTACGTTTACGTTTTGATTTCAATCATAACTGCAAACTGCCTTCTGTGCATTTATAAAACGTATCTCAAAGTTCAGTATCTTCAAAATTGGCATTTAGACGTAAACCGGTTTTATCGTACGAACGTCGCATTTCAGTTTGTGCTTGCATTCTGATTTTCATCATAAACTGCAAACTGCCTTCATAGATTTACTTTAACGTCATCTCGCTTAATCTTAAGTTAAAGTAATCTTAGAATCGACTTTTACATCGAAATCGTTTTTATCAAACGAATGCAGTTTCATTTTAATCGCAGAAAGTTTTCCGCTGCACTAATTCACCCCCCCTCTTAGTGCTCTCGATCCTAACAAAACTATTTCTCAAAAGATATAAGAAGGAATCATCAAATCCATTTCTCGAAAGATATTTTTTACATGATAAGTCTATGTGAGATGCATTTGCTAGTTGATTCCATATGTCAAAAATCAATGATGTGAATCCAAAACTCGATATGACATATTAAGTTCGAAAGAGAATAATGTATCGAGAAAATCCGATTGTTAGTATCAAGAAGATCCAAAAATAAAATTTAACACTTTCATTCATTTGGACGAGGTTTTGCTATAGATTTTCATGCATTTGGACGAGGTTTTGCTATAGATTTTCAAATTCAATCATGAAGATAAAACATGCTTATTATCATGAAAATTTTTTGTATCCAAAATACATAATTTGCAACATGTAATTAAGGCATGTAAAATCATCATGGTAATTAAGTGATTTGATCGTTAAATAAAAAAATTTAAAAAATAATCTTAACAAGTTTATGCGTTCAGACATATTAACATTCATAATTCTCTTCTAATGAAATCAAATTGTTCTTCACTTAGAGGTTTTGTAAAAATATCAGCTAGTTGATACTTAGTATTAATGAACTCTATGATTACATCATGATTAGTGATATGATCTCGTATAAAATGATGTATAATATCAATATGTTTTGTTCTTGAGTGTTGAATGAGATTCTTTGTTAAACATATTGCACTTGTGTTATCACATTTAATGGGAATAATTTTAAGATGGACTTTATAATCTTCTAAGGTGATTTTCATTCACACAACTTGTGCACAGCATGCACTAGCTGCAATATACTCAGCTTCGGTTGTTGATAGTGCAACCGAGTTTTGTTTCTTAGATGACCAGGAAGCAAGGGAATGTCCCAAAAATTGACATGACCCTGATGTGCTTTTTCTATGTAATCTACACCCAGCAAAATCCGCATCAGCATACGCAATTAACTCAAAATTCTCGGATTTTGGATACCATAATCCTAGATTTGTGGTACCTTTAAGATATCTATGTATTCTTTTAACCGCTTTGAGATGAGATATCTTAGGGTTCGATTGAAACCTAGCACAAAGTCCTACACTGAACATGATATCTGGGTCTAGTTGTAGTGAGGTATAGTAAACTTCCTATCATACCCCTATAAGTTTTTTGATCGAAGCTTTCTCTACTTTCATCAACTTCTAACTTAGTGGAGGTGCTTATAGGAGTGTTAATAGCTTTTAAGCTATTCATATTAAATCTTTTTAGCAAATCTAAGGCATATTTAGTTTGACTAATAAAGATGTCATTGCTTAGTTGCTTAATTTGTAAGCCTAAGAAAAAGGTTAATTCTCCCATCAAACTCATTTCAAATTCGAGACTCATGGTTTCAGCAAAAGATTCACAAAGAGATTCATTTGTAGAACCGAAGATAATATCATCAACATAAATCTGAACAATGAGAAAATTATTTTCAAAATTCTTGATAAACAATGTAGTATCGACCTTGCCTTTTGTGAAATTATTTTCAATAAAAAAGTACTAAGTCTATTATACCAAGCCCTTGGGGCTTGTTTTAAACCATAGAGAGCTTTAGTTAATTTAAATATATGATTAGGGAGGCTATTATTTTCAAATCCGGGAGGTTATTCAACATAAACTTCTTCAGAAATAAAGCCATTAAGAAAAGCACTTTTAACATCCATTTGAAACAACTTAAATTTATTATTACCAGCATAGGCAAGGAGCATCCTTATGGCTTCTAATCTAGCCATAGGAGCGAAGGTTTCTTTGTAATCGATACCTTCTTCTTGGTTGAAACCTTTGGCCACTAATCTAGCCTTGTTTCTAACCACGATACCAGATTCATCTTGCTTATTTCTAAAGACCCATTTAGTACCAATAACTAAATGGTCATTTGGCCTAAGAACAAGCTTCCACACCTCATTTCTCTCAAATTGATTTAACTCATCTTGCATTGCGATAATCCATGAATCATCTTTCATGGCTTCATCAATACATTTAGGTTCAATTTGGGAGAAAAAAGTGGCGTTGGCACAAAAATTTTTAAGAGAAGAACGTGTTTGAACCCCCTTAGATGTGTCTCCTAGGATTAGCTCCTTAGGATGAGTATCTACATGCTTCCAATCCTTGGGTAAGGGTGTTTCGGAAGTGGATGCATCCAAGTTGCTAGTTGGAGAAGGGGTTTCATTTAAATTCAAAGAATCAAAATTAACATCATCATCAAAATCATTTTTTTTTATTTCAGAAATCTCATTGAAAACAACATTAATGGATTCTTCTATAATTAAAGTTCTTTTATTGAAGATACGAAAAACTTTAGAAACCGAAGAATAACAAAGAAAAATTCCTTCATCGGATTTAGAATCAAATTTTCCTAAGGCATCTTTTTCATTAAAGATAAAACACTTACACCCAAAAACTTTAAAATATGAAACATTGGGTTTTTTATTATTCCACAACTCATAGGGAGTTTTGGTGAGTAAGGGTCTTACTAGAACTCTATTCAAAATATAGCATGTAGTGTTTACGGCTTTGGCCCAAAAATATTTTGGTAGACTATGTTCATTCAACATGGTTTTTGTCATTTCTTGTAAATTTCTATTCTTTCTTTCTACTACTCAATTTTGTTGAGGATTTCTTGGAATAGAGAATTTATGGTTGTATCCATTAGATTCACAAAATTCATGGAAATCATGGTTTTGAAATTCACTATCATGATCACTTCGAATTGATAAAATCATAAAACCTTTTTCATTTTGAACAAGTTTACAAAACTTGGTGAAATATCTAAAGCATTCATTTTTGTGTTTCAAGAAATAAGTCCATGTGTATCTACTATAGTCATCTACAATGATAAAGACGTATTTGCTACCTCCTAGGCTTGATGTAGAGATTGGTCCGAACAAGTCCATATGAATCAACTGTAAGGGCCTAAAGGTGCTTATTTGATTCTTAAATTTGAAACTACCCTTAATTTGTTTTCCTAATTGACAAGCATCACATACATTATCTTTGATGAACTTGATATGAGGAATTCCTCGTACAAGTTCTTTGGATAATATTTGAGTAATTAGTTTCATACTAGCATGACCTAATCTCCTATGCCAAAGCCAAGCATCCTCCTTCAAAACCGAGAAACACATTTCATTGCAAAGATCATTGATGTCAATGGTGTATATGTTATTCTGTTTTAATGCAATCATAGATGTGTTTTTGTGTGGTTTTTCAATGATGCAAGCATTAGATTCGAATTTGACAATATATTCTTTATCACATAATTGACTAATACTCAAGAGGTTATGTTTTAAACCATCAACTAACAAAACATCTTCAATAAAGAAGTTGGATTTGTTACCTATGGTTCCTTTGCTAGTGATTTTACCCTTGTTGTTGTCTCCAAAGGTGATATAGCCTTCGTCTATGTTAGTGATCTTAGAGAATTGAGATGGATCTCTGGTCATATACCTTGAGCATCCACTATCAAGGTACCATCTCTTGCTCCTAGCTTGTGATGGTGTATGTCTCTACAAGAAATGATAATTTTTAGGTACCCATATACTTTTGGGTGCCTCAAAAACTGATCTACATTGTTTATTATGTTGTATAGAGTTTAACATGATTCCTTTAGGAACCCAAATCAGTTTGTTCGGGCTAATTTTCTTGAATGGACAATGATACGTTTTATATCGATGTTTGCAACAAAAGTTACATTTACTTTGGTGTCGAACATGTAAGATAAGGCCTTTTATGAAGGTGGTTCAATTTTGGTGAAGACTTCTCACAAATCCGATTCCACTTCTTTTAGGAACGTGGCCCTTATTTGTAAGGATCATGTTCAAAGATTTGCTACCAACCTCGAACTTCTTCAAGGCGTCCTTAAGTTGCAAGTTCTCCTTTTGGAGAGTTTCTAGATCATGACATTTTTCACATTGAGCTAAACTATCATGATATTCAGTTTTTAATTTATCAAAATTGCTAACAAGACTATCATGCTTATTTTTCAGCAATTTATATTTTATACTAATTGTTTTACATTCATCAAATAAGTCATAGAAGACATTTAATAATTCATCAAATGATAAATCTGCATCAATTAAATTTGTTACCTCCTCTCCGATGGCCATTAAGGCTTAATGAGCAACTTGCTCGGTATTAGACTCCACTTCTTCGGATGCGCTCGAGTCATCCCACGTTGCTTTGAGTACCTTCTTCTTTGATGTTCTCTTCTTAGCTTGGGGACAATCAATTTTGTAGTGTCCCGGCTTTTTGCACTCATAGCAAATTACTTGGTCCTTTTTGGGTTCAAATTTATTTTTTGTGTCATTTTTAAACTTGTTTTCTTAATGAATTTTTTGAATTTCCTTGCTAGAAGTGCCAAGTCATCGTCATAGTCCTCACCACTTGAGTTTTCTTTCAAGTGGTCATCTAAAGTTCTAAGTGTCATATCCTTCCTGTTCTTTGGAAGGATGTCTTCTTGCTCTTCATGAGCCTTGCAAGTCATTTCATAGGTCATTAATGACCCGATTAGTTCTTTAAGAGGGAAGTTGTTTAAATCTTTAGCCTCTTGAATAGTAGTGACTTTAGGATCCCAACTCTTAGGAAGGGATCTTAGAATCTTATTTACAAGCTCAAAATCCGAAAAACTTTTGCCGAGTCCTTATAGACCATTGACGGCATCCGTGAAACGGGTGTACATGTCGCCAATAGTCTCGCTCGGTTTCATTCGAAAATGTTCAAAAGTATGTATCAAAAGATTAATTTTTGATCTTTCACTCTACTTGTACCTTCGTGAGTCACTTCGAGTGTATGCCAAATATCAAACGCGATTTTACAAACCGAAACACGATTGAACTCATTTTTATCAAGCACATAAAATAAGGCATTTATAGCCTTTGCATTAAGAGCAAAAGTCTTCTTCTCCAATTCATTCCAATCGATCATTGGAAGAGAAGACTTCGAAAATCCATTTTTGACAAGATTCCAAAGTTCAAAATCTATTGAAATAAGGAAGATCCTCATTTGGGTCTTCCAATAGGTGTAGTCCGTTCCATTGAACATGGGTGGACGTGTAATAGAGTGGCCCTCTTAGTTTCCGGCGTATGTCATCTCTCTTGGGTTTTAATCCATTTGAGAGTTAACCCTACTTTGATACTAATTGTTAGGATCAAGAGCACTAAGAGGGAGGGGGGTGAATTAGTGTAGCGAAAAACTTTCGACGATTTAAAACGACGTTCCTACGATAAAACGATTTCGGTAAGAAAACCAATTCAGAAATCACTTTAATTTGTGATCAAGCGAGATGTAGTTAAAGTAAAGATATAGAGGCAGTTTGTAGTTAAGATAGAGAACAGAATGTAATTGCAAACCGAAATACGACATTCATACGATAAAAGCGATTTCGGTATGAAAGTCGATTCGGAAGTTGCTTTAACTTAGATTAGGCGAAGTGTAGTTAAAGTGAAGCTATAGAGGCAGTTTGTAGTTAAGATAGAGAACATAAAGTAAATGCAAACCGAGATTTAGAGTGGTTCAGTCAATCTTGACCTACATTCACTTTTGGCTTCCTCCTCCGATGAGGTCACCCATGTCCACTAGAGGCATTCTTTCAATAGGCAAAGGCCAACCACCCTTTTACAGTTTCACTCCTTTTGACGGGCTTAGGAGACAACCCTTACAAACTTTTCTCTCCTATCTTGAAAGATCAAAACTTGGAAGAAAAGAGGGAGGAGAACTTCTAGCCTTTACAACACTTTTAAGCTCTGAAAAGCATAGAGTAAGATTGGATTTTCAGTGCCCTTTCATGCAGGAAAGGGTGGGGTATATATAGGCCCCAAACTAGTTTGAATTTGGAGCTCAAAAATATCTTTTCCCGGATTTCCGGGGTCCTAGCGGTACTTCCTCCTGACTAGGGTGGTACAACCGCCTGACAGAGCTTAGAGACCGAGCTCTAGCGGTGCCACCGCCTAACAGAGCTCAGAGACCGAGCTCTGGCGGTGCCACCACTTGACAGGGGCGGTTACACTGCCCAGTCTTGCTCGGAGATTGAGCCCAGATGGTGCCACCGCCTGACTAGGACGGTTGCACCGCCTAGTCTCGCTCGGAGACTAAGCCCAGGCGGTGCCACCGCCTGACCTGGGTGGTTGCACCACCCAGCTTTCCTGGGAAACCATCTCCTAGGCGAATGGGTTGACCCATTCGGCCCAATTTGGGTCTATCAAGGGCCCAATTGCCCCCAGATTAAGTTAATGGGATCACCTCCCATTCCTAACTTAATCTACATGATAACTATGATATTTCTTAAGACATTTACTACAACTTGCTATGGTGCGTCAATCGCTTCTTTTAACGAGCTTCTGGCGAACTTCCAGCAAACATCCGATGAACCTTCGATGATGCTCCGGTGGACTTCAGGCAAACTCCTGAACTTGCGACGATCAACTTGGCTAGTTTCGATGAGCTTCTTTGGCAAGCTCCTAGACTTCTTGGATTTGTTCTCACAGAACCTCCGATGACCGTCCGGACTTCCGTCGAACTCTTGAACCCCCAAGGTGATCATGGTCTTGACTCTAGCGCAACTTCTACTGCATGTCTTACTTCCATCGTAGTTAATCCTGCACACTTATCTCAACATATGGATTATATAACAAATGACAATTGACTTCATCATCAAAATTCAAGATTCAATAATTACATACAAACTATGAAGTTAAGACATAGTCCTAAGCAGATCTTATAACCGGTAATGTCGAGTTTCCTTCCGACGAGCTTTCCAGCAATCTTCCGACGATCTTTCGATACACCCTCGGATTTCTTCCGACAGACTCCTAGTGGGCTCCCGATCTTGTGGCGAGTTCAGCAAGAAGCTGAGCCTTCTCAGTGATCTCCACGAACCTTCGACGATCTTTTCGGTGGACTTCCGAAAACCCCGACAAGTCCCCGATTTCCTCTCGGTTGGTTCCGGCAGCATCTCCGATGAATCTTCGGACTCTTGAACACCCATCGAACTTGACTCTAGTAGACTTACTTTATGTCTTCAAGCTATCGTAGTCAATCCTGCACATGTAAAATAAAACTTCGATCAATACAATTACTCTTGAGCAATCAAGTTGTCTAGCATGTCATTGGTCCCTCGACGCTTCATCCGATTCTTCGGCGCATCGTCCTCTCTTGTGGCCTATGGCCCAATTAGCCAGTTGACTCTGCAACTCCGATATCCTTGGCGCAAAACCCGCTCTTCTTAGCCCGATGCCTGAATCTATGACTCGAAGCCTTCTATCGATACGTCGACCGATCCACCGGCCTAACGTCCAATCTTCTGACATGTTCCTCCAGCACAACATGATTTTCCTACTATAATTGTCTCATCTTAATCGAAGCATCCCGCATCACTCAAAAACATAGATTAAAATATAAACACATATTGATTGGTTTCATCATCAAAATCAAAGATTCAACAATCTCCCCCTTTTTGATGATTACAACCAATCGACGACGGAGTTAACATTAACTCCCGGAGTTTAAACAAACTCCCTCTGTCAGTATACCATATTGATAGAAACTCTTAGATTAAAAAATTCAAGCAATATGTCATGATAAAATCATTACATATAATCAACATACTTCTCCCCCTTTATCATCAACAAAAAGGAGAAGTACTACAATCAAGTGTTTGTGATATACAAGTTCAACTCATTGCATGGAAAACATAATATCCATCTTTATCATCATGCAAGTTGTAAGCTTGAAAATTTAGCAAGTGTTACATCGTGCTTAGAACATTCAAGCTATCAAGTTGTAGATATGAATGTTTTACAACATACAAGCTAGCAAATTTAAAGATGTGTAAGTTGACATATTTGTTTTTCTTTGCGATGTGCAAGATAGCATTTCTTTGTAATGTTCAAGATAGCAAGTTCTACATCATGCTAGCTAGCAAATTAGAGATGTTCAAGAATGCAACTCTTGCTTCTTGAAATATACAAGTTGCAAGCTGTAATATCCCTCGCTTTTGAAAATTATTAATAAAGATTTATTTATAAATCGGGGGACCTATATGTAAATATAGAAATTTCAAGGACTAAACTGTTAAGTTGTAAAAAGAAGAAAATAAAGAAAACCGAAAATTTCGGTTTTATCCCACCGCCTCCCACGCTCTCTCTGTTTCTTCGAGAAACAGAGAGAAGTGGTGGGGCGTGGGGAGAAGAAGAAGAGAAGTAGAGGGAGAAGAGAAGAAGAGGGAAAAGAAGAGAGGAAGAAGAGGAAGAAGAGGGAGAAGAGAAGAAAAGAAGAAGTAGAAGAGAGGGAAGATGGAGAGGAGAAAGAGAGGCAGCTGCAGCAGCTAGGGCTGCAGCACCTCTGTTTCCCGTAGGTGGAAACAGAGGAGAGGATGTGTGGGGCGTTGAGGATGAAAAGGGAAGAAGAAGAAGAAGAAGAAGAAGAAGATAGCTGCGGCAAGGCTACAACGAGGAGATGTGTGGCCTTGGGGAGGAAAAGGGAAGAGGAGAAGAAGAGAAGGAGAAGAAGAGGGAAAAGAGAGGGAAGACGGAGAGGAGCGAGAGGTGGCAGCAGCTAGGGCTGCAGCACCTCTGTTTCCTGCAGGTGGAAACAGAGGAGAGGTGTGGGGCGTTCGAAGAGGAGAAGAAGAAGAAGAGGAAGAGAAAGAGGTTGTGATACCTCTGTTTCCTACAGAGGAAACAGAGGAGAGGGTGTGTGTGACGCCGGGGACGAGGAAGGAAGAAGAAGAGGAGAAGAAGAGAAGGGAAAGGAGGAGCTGCGGCTGTGATAGAGGCAGTTGTAGTTGGAAGAGAAGCAGCCGCGGCTGCGGCTGTGGCAGCTGCAGCTGTGGCAGGGAAAGAGGAAGAGGAAGGAAGAAGGGAAGGAGAAGAAGAGAAGGGGAAGAAGGGGCTGCGGCTGCGGCGAAGGTAGCTACAGTTGGAAGAGAAGGGAAGGAGAGGAAGAAGTAGAAGCGGGTGAACAGGCGGCACCTCTGTTTCCTGCAGGAGGAAACAGAGGAGAGGAGGTACTGTTCGTCGGGGAGAAGAAGGGGAGGAAGGAGAAGAAGAGAAGAAGAAGAAAGGAAGGAGAAAGAAGAGGAGAAAGGAAAGAAGCAGCTACGGCTGCGGCTGTGGAAGCTGCAGCTGTGGCAGGGAAAGAGAAAGAGGAAGGAAGAAGGGAAGGAGAGGAAGAAGAGAAGGGGAAGAAGGGGCTGCGGCTGCGGCGATGGCAGCTGCAGCTGGAAGAGAAGAAGGAGAGGAAGATTAGCAGGGGAGGAGGAAGAGGCTGCGGTTGTGGTGGCTGCAGCCATGGTTGCGACTGCGACTGCGGCAGTTGCAGCTGGGAAAGAAAAGAAAGGAAAGGGGGAAAAAGGGGCTGCGGACGGGATTGCGGCCACAGCGGCAGCGACTGCGTATGCAGCAGTTATGTCTGCAAGAGAAGGGAGGAAGGAAGGTAGTGCGGTGGAAGGGGCTGCGATTGTGGCAGCGGCGGCGGTTGTGGCAGCTGCGTTTGGGAAAGAAAAAGAAGGAATGAGAGTAAGAGAGAGCAGGTGACTGTGCCTCGATGTTCGACACGTGGTGTAGTTGCGAAGAAAGGAAGAAAACGGGAGCACAAAACGAAACAGAGAGAGGACACGGAGGAAAAGTAGAAGGATTTGGGCTAGCACCTTCTTTGGATCTTCGGATCGAAATCCTTGAAAGGCAAGTTCCCTGATCGTTCCTCCTATAATTGCTCTAATCTTTCCTATTGCAAGTATCCTGATCGTTCCTCACTGCCATTTTTATCTCTACATTTGCTTTGAATATGAGGAACTTTGAATTGTTCTAGCCTTGCATTTGATATATCTCCTGTTTAGACGTAACGATTCGAATATGTGCAACTTCTGATATTCTGACCTTTTGATACCAAGCTGCCTATAAGTCTTTGTTGGAAACTCTGATTTGTTCAAAACTGATTTCATTGGAAACTAGACTCATAGACCTTTCTTTGATATATGGATTGAAAGATTTGGAATCCAAACACCTGTCCAGTTATCTGTTGAATCTGACATTATGAATTCTGCCAACAGAGATTTTGTTCTATGACACTTGCTTACCAAATTATTTGTAACTCTCTATGTTGGACAGTTCAATTCATATGAAGCTTGTCTTATCTGAAAGTATTATCCAATGATTATTTCTGAGTAAATTGGAGCACGTTTGATAGTTTGAATCATTTGTTCAATGTGCCTTCTGTATTCTGCCAGAAATCGAGCTTTGGTCGATTTCTCATATTCTGGTTTCATTCCTTTGGAAATTGATATCCTTTAGTTTTCTTATTCAATTGAGCTTTATATTACTACTTTGAATTCTTGTATGCTCTTGTCCTTAAAATTATTGCATTCTTGAAAACTGTTGTGTAACGTTTATGCTATATCGTATTGACTCATATAGGCACATGTATATCCTATTGTTCCGCATTTGTTTTCGATATGTGCCTATTCCAGTTTCATTCCTTTGGACATTGAATTCATCAAATCTTCTTATTGAATTGAGTTATATGTGATTGCTTGGATTCCATATGTGCCCTTGCTTTCAATTCCTTTCAAATCTGAATATACTTGTGAAAGATTATTGCTTACTTCGGATTGACTCGTAAAGGCACATGTACGCTTTGTTGTTCCGCGTGTGCTTCCGATATATGCTGCTTATTGTTAAAACTGCCCTCTTGTACTCTGGTGTGTGGGATTGTCTGGATCTTTGCCAGAAATGGTAAAGGATATGCGCTTGTTGCCCGCTATGTGGGATATGCGCTTGTTGCCCGCTATGTGGGTATGTGCTTAGAGCCTGCGATGCTCTGCCGGCCCCCTTTGACTTCACCTAGACGTGGGTGGATGGAGCTCCCAGACGTGGGAGACTTTTGTCAGGTGGTCATTCAGAAATGGATGAATCACATTCTGACTGAGATCCCACTACACCCTCTATATGTTTGATATGACATCCAGAGTTTTGGTGAGTTATTTCTATTCATGCTCTGGATAAGAATAATAAGATTGCAACGTCAAGGACGACGTTTGAGCCTCTGTACGATATCTGTGTTTGATATGCTCTGAAATGCTTCATTCACTATTGATATGTTTCGAAATGTTTCATATGTCATTGATATGCTCCAATTACTCTGTGCTCCATTTGCTATGAACTGATATGTTCTGAAATGTCCTATCTGCCATTGATATGCTCCAATTACTCCATGCTCCATTTGTTATGAATCAAATATGTTTGAATGACATGATACATATGATTTTGTATCTAACGAGATGGTATCCTTGAGAATTCTTGTATTCTGCCTTGCATTATGATACCTTACTTGTTTGAAATCATTCTTTTGTTCTGAATATGCTTTGTCACTTGCTGAGCCGTTTTTGGCTCACTCCGTTGTTATATAAATCTTTCAGGTCAGCTTGTCACTCTTCGAGATGTTTGATTTGGGCTGAGGCAGTGGATAGCTATCCAGAATTATGGGCAAGTCTGGTTGGTTATTATGATATTATTGTATAAGTATGTTTTGTATGTAATGAAATGTTGTCGATGAACCGAAATGGATATATTGTGTCAAAGTGTTAGGAGATCTCTCTTATATGGAATTTCGGAATGTTAAGTCTAATTTATGACGATATGAACTTGTGGTGAATAGTTGGAGTTCTGATTGTATAATTTATTTAGCTTGTGGATTTATAAATGTTGTTCATGTTTGTCAAGTTGGCTTGGGTTGCCATAAATGTGAATTGTCGAGTGATGTGATATATGATTATAAACTGCACAGGTTTTATAGATATGAATTTTGATTGAATGTTTTTCAGTGTCCTCAAACGTTAGTTTGGATCCTGGATTGGTTTGTGATGAAAAATAACTTTAATATCATCGATATTATTTGAGGGGTGTGACACAAGCTAGCAAATTTTTGCTTCCTTTGCAATGTTTGAGCTAGCAATTTTGCTTCCATTTCAAAGTGCAAGTTAGCATGTTTTGTATCTTGAGATAGGCAAGATTGTACTTTTGGTATGCAAATTTATAATATGCAAGATATCAACTTTTACATATAAAAATTTAGAAAAAAGATGTGCAAGATGGACTATTTTGCCTCTTTTTGAAATATGTAACTTGGCACATATTGCTTCTTTTGAGATTTGCAAGATAGCACTTTTGCTTCTTCTTGAAGTATGCAAGCTAGCTAGCAAGCTAACAAAATGTACTCCCCCTATGTCATTGTCAAATAGAAGGGAATAACAATACAATCATGTAATTCATTTCCCTTTACTATAATCTTCAAATCATGACAAGAGTAAATAACAAAGATGAAAAATGAATGTCAAAAGATATATATCATTTTTGATAAATTTCTTCTTTTGTAAATAGAAAGCATGATAGGAAACAATCTTGATTCAAAGAGAAAACTCAAGTTATAAATTATCAAGATGTCGAGTAGCATATCATGGTTTACAAGAACAAGTTTCTTGATAGTTAATAGCAAAAAGAATTGTAGGAGAACAAAATCTCAATTTATATATATAAAATCTTATGATTCACATAGAAGATCCCCTCTTTTATAAAACGAGAGAATCATGATGAAGAATCTTGATTTACAAAAAGTTTCAAAACATAATTATCAGGATCATGAATACTAAAAGACCATGAAACATTTCGATAAATCTCCTTTTAAGTAGAAAACAATCTTGATTCATTTAATAGAAAATTCAAATTATAATTGCGAGAAATCAAGATCATGATTTCAATAAAACCCATTAAATTCAAATCATTTTCATAATCCATGAAATTCATAAACATAATACAAATGGATTCATCAAAATCAATAAGATAGAGAAAAATAATTTTCAAGAAAAATGTTCTTCTCTTTTAGTTGTTTCAATTCATGTGATTTATTTCATTCAAGCATGCCCTTTTTATTTATGTCAAATAAAAACATGTATCATGTTTAAAGTCGAAAGTACGAGATTTATTACGACAAGGATCAATAAGGCACTTTCATTATGGTAAAAATCGATAATCTGTAAATCAAAAAATTCATCATGCATAATTTCAAAAATCTCATGCATAGAACAAAATCATCAATCATGATATCAAAATATTTATCATTTAGAGCATTCATGATACACATCACATACATTATCATAATAAAAAGCAAAAGTATTGCATGCATCATTCCAAATCATAAATATTTTAAATCATGATGGTATTACTTTGTCAAATTGTATCCTACCATGCATGATCATAACATTTTATTTATATGCATCAAAATAATATCAAAAGTATTTCGTGCATAATTTGATATCACCATATAAGGAATATCAAGAAGAAAATAATTGGGTGATGAGATATACATTTCATGAATATAAGGAATTGCATAAAAATCATATCATGAAAGATTAGAACATGTGAATACCAAAATGCATGATTTCTTTTTGAAAAACCTATTCATAAATAATCAAAAGAAAATCTTAGGAGATCAATTAATGAAAAAAAATCTTGGTTTATAATAAATCTTAATTTGTAAATATCACGGAATCAAGATCATGAATTTTGGATAAAACTCATTCAAATTCAAATCGTCCAAATCATCAAAATCTCAACATTTCTTTCAAGAGATTCAAAATGGCATAAATAATTTTATTGGTCTCTTAGGTAGAAATCAATAAGATAGAGAAAAACAAAAATTTAATAAAAAAATCTTTCCTCCTTTTGTTTCAATTTATTAATTGATTCTATACATGCATGTCCTTTTCTTTAAAATCCATGCATCATTGTTTAAAACGGAAAGATCAAAAATCATCAAGATAAAAAAAAAGTGCAACACATAATTCAAAAAAAATTTCAACTCATTACTTCAAGTCAAACATGATTTCATTTAATCAAAATCGAATAACTTCAAGACCAATAAATCATCATGTATAATAATCATCAAGTATGATACAAACTTTTCAAAACATTTATCATGATAAGGCATATAAGCCAATGAAATTATTAAACATAAAACATATTCATCAATGATGGTTTCATTGGGCATAAGGTATTTTCAACCAAAATCATTTTGTTATTTGTTGTAGTCATGCATTTTTCTTTTTAGATTAATCTATCTTTTTATACTTAGTTTTCCATACAAAAGCCATGCATCATCATTAAACATGATATTAAACTTCTCAATATTTTCATTAAGAAATCAAGCATGGTTTCAATCAAAATTGTAAATCATCAAAATACACATTCTTACTTCTCAAGCATATACATAAGATTTATATTTAACATTTTATTGCATTTTCATTTTTAAATATTAAATTATTAAACATGTAATTTTCAAGAAAATTAATCCTAAACTAAATTAAAAATAACTCATGAAAATTATTATGTAATTTTGAAATAAATTAGGGGAATTTCGATTATCTCATTGTTGAAAGCGGTTAAGGCATAGTTTGCCACCTTGCCTTTCTTGATTTTCTCCTCGTCTTCGGAGGAGCTCAATTCATCCCAATTTTTATTCTTCTTGCGTTCAAAGCAAGTAGTTCTATTCTTTTTGTTTTTTAATTTTTGTTTCATTTGTAGTTTAAGTTCACCATCACTTGAGCTTATGCTCGAGTGGTCTTCATGTGTTCTATATCCAAAATCCTTCCTGTCCTTTGGAAGGTTGTTCTCGAGTTCCCTTTTTGTCACATTGTTCATTTCGTAGGTCATTAAAGACCCAATTAGTTCTTCGAGTGGAAATGTTTTAAGGTCCTTGGCCTCTTGAATGGCCATAATTTTTGGATCTCAACATTTTGGAAGGGATCTTAAGATTTTAGTTACTAGTTCAAAGTTTGAAAAACTTTTACCAAGAGTTTTGAGTCCATTGATGACATCTGTGAAATGGGTGTACATGTGTCCGATTGACTCACTTGGTTTCATTCGGAAAAATTCATAAGAGTGTACAAGAATGTTGATTTTGGACTCTTTTACTCGGCTAGTGCCTTCATGAGTGACCTCAAGAGTTCTCCAAATATCAAAAGCCGAATCATAAATTGAAACGCAATTAAATTCATTTTTGTCAAGTGTGCAATATAAGGCATTCAGAGCCTTTGCATTTAGAGAAAACATCTTCTTCTCCAAATCATTACAATGGTTCATTGGAAGAGAAGACATTTCAAATCCATTTTCAACTATGTCTCATAAATTCAAATCCAAAGAAAGTAAGAAAACTCTCATTCGAGTTTTCCAATAAGTGTAGTCCGTCCTATTGAAAAAGGGAGGACGAATGAGAGAGTGCCCCTCTTGAAGGCCGTAAAGAGCCATTTCTCTTGGATGTTAAACCAACTGAGAAATAACGAGGCTCTGATACCAATTGTTAGGATCGGAGTGGCACTAAGAGGGGGGGGGGTGAATTAGTGCAGCGGACTAAAACTTATAAGTTTGAAACTGAATTCGTAAATGCGAGGAGATTTCGATTCGACAATAACTTGAGTAAAGTGAGAAGATGAAAATGAAAGCTTGCTGCAATGTAAATAACAATTTTAGAAAGGTAAGTATTCATACATTCAAGGAACACACCAATTTAAAGTGGTTCGGCCAAATGACCTACATCCACTTGCGAAGCCTTATTTGATGAGGCTCCCAACTTCCACTAGCAAATCACTTTGAAGGGGAAGGACAAATACCCCTCTTACAACTTTTACAAATGGTTCACATTCTTACAAATTTTCAACGAAAAGGAAGAAGGTGAACACTCAAGTAATTGAAAATAAGGCTTGCTAAAAGCTTTACAGAGGCTTTTGTCTCAATCTATTGCTTCTCAAAAAATTATGTTCTCTGCTGAGAATTGAGGGGTATTTATAGGCCCCAAGAGGATTCAAATTTGGGCTCCAAATTTTGAATTCTCTTGGGTTCCCGATGTTGGCGGTGCCACCACCTGTTAGTGTCTGACACTGACAGTGTACTAGCGGTGCCACCGCCGGACCTCTCGGGTGCTGGGCAGTGCCACCGCCCAGTCCGACGGTACCACCACCCGATCCTTCGAGTTCTGGGCAGTGCCACCGCCTGAACTGTTCCAACTCACTAGTTGGGCTCCAAACGTGGCCCAAACTAGTCCAAATTCAGGCCCAATTGGCCCCTAACCAGATTATAGGATTAACTCTTAATCCTAACCCTAATTACATGCAAACTATAAAGTTAAGACATAGTCCTAAGCAGATCTTATAACCGGCAATGTCGAGTTTCCTTCCGACGAGCTTTCTGGTGATCTTTCGACGATCTTCTGATACACCCTTGGATTTCTTCCGGTGGACTCCCAGTGGGCTCCCGATCTAGTGGCGAGTTCAACGAGTAGCTGAGTCTTCTCGGTGATCTCCGCGAACCTTCAACGATCTCTTCGGCGGACTTCCGAAAACCTAACAAGTCCCCGATTTCCTCTCGGTTGGTT
The DNA here is from genome assembly GCF_036884655.1 of Musa acuminata AAA Group. NCBI lineage: Eukaryota > Viridiplantae > Streptophyta > Magnoliopsida > Zingiberales > Musaceae > Musa > Musa acuminata. The sequence continues at coordinate 24,534,165 of NC_088343.1, read as the reverse complement.
CCGGCAGTATCTCCGACGAATCTTCGGACTCTTGAACACCCATCGAACTTGACTCCAGTAGACTTGCTTTATGTCTTCAAGCTATAGTTAATCCTGCAAATGTAAAACAAAACTTCAATCGAGATAATTACTCCTAAGCAATTAAGTTGTCTGGCATGTCATTGGTCCCTCGACGCTTCGTCCGATTCTTCAGCGCATCATCCTCTCTTGCGACCTATTGCCAATCGGCCAGTTGACTCCGTAACTCCAATATCCTTGGCGCAATACCCACTCTTCTTAGCCCGATGCCCGAATCCATTGCTCGAAGCCTTCTGTCGATACGTCGACTGATCCACCGGCCCGACGTCCAATCTTCTGACATGTTCCTCCGGCACAACATGATTTTCCTGCTATAATTGTCTCATCCTAATCGAAGCATCCTACGTCACTCAAAAATGTAGATTAAAACATAAACACATATTGATTGGTTTCATCATCAAAATTCGAGATTCAACAACTATGTCATCTTCGGAGACAACAAAAAGGGTAAAATTATTGGCAAAGGAACCATAGGTAACAAATCCAACTTCTTTATTGAAGATGTTTTGTTAGTTGATAGTTTAAAACATAACCTCTTGAGCATTAGTCAATTGTGTGATAAATGATACATTGTCAAATTCGAATCTAATGCTTGCATCATTAAAAAGCCAAACAAAAACATATCTATGATTGCATTAAAATAAAACAACGTATACAACATTGACATCAATGATCTATGTATTGAAATGTGTTTCTCGGTTTTGAATGATGATGCTTGGCTTTGGCATAGGAGATTAGGTCATGCTAGTATGAAACTAATCATTCAAATTTCATCCAAAGAATTTGTAAGAGGAATTCCTCATATCAAGTTCATCAAAGATAATGTGTGTGATGCATATCAATTAAGAAAATAAATTAAGGGTAGCTTCAAATCTAAGAACCAAATAAGCACCTCTAGACCTTGCAATTGATCCATATGGACTTTTTTGGACCAATCTCTACATCAAGCCTAGGAGGTAGCAAATACGCCTTTGTTATTATAGATGATTACAATAGATACACATGGACTTATTTCTTAAAATATAAAAATGAATGCGTTAGATATTTCAACAAGTTTTGTAAACTTGTTAAAAATGAAAACGGTTCTATGATTTCATCAATTAGAAGTGATCATGGTGGTGAATTTCAAAATCATGATTTTCAAGAATTTTATGAATTTAATGGATACAATCACAACTTCTCTACTCCAAGAAATCCTCAATAAAATGGAGTAGTAGAAAGAAAAAATAGAAATTTACAAGAAATGGCAAGAACCATATTGAATGAACATAGCCTACCCAAATATTTTTGGGTCGAAGCCGTAAACACTGCATGCTATATTTTGAATAGAGTTCTAATAAGACCCTTACTCACCAAAACTCCCTATGAGTTGTGGAATAACAAAAAACCCAATGTTTTATATTTTAAAGTTTTTAGGTGTAAGTGTTTTATCTTGAATGAAAAATATACCTTGGGAAAATTTGATGCTAAATCCGATGAAGGAATTTTTCTTGGTTATTCTTTGGTTTCTAAAGCTTTTCGTATCTTCAATAAAAGAACTTTAATTATAGAAGAATCCATTCATGTTGTTTTCAATGAGATTTCTGAAATCAAGAAAAATATCTCATCTCAAAGCAGTTAAAAGAATACTTAGATATCTTAAAGGTACCATAAATCTAGGATTATGGTATCCACAAATTGAGAATTTTGAGTTAATTACTTATGCTGATGCGGATTTTGTTGGGTGTAGACTAGATAGAAAAAGCACATCAAGAACATGTCAATTCTTGGGACATGCCCTTGTTCCTGGTCATCTAAGAAATAAAATTCGGTTGCACTATCAACAACCGAAGCTGAGTATATTGCAGCTAGTGCATGCTGTGCACAAGTTGTGTGGATGAAAAATACCTTAGAAGATTATAAAGTTCATTTTAAAAATATTCCCATTAAATGTGATAACACAAGTGCAATATGTTTAACAAAGAATCCCATTCAAAACTCAAGAACAAAACATATTGATATTAGACACCACTTTATACGAGATCATGTCACTAATCATGATTTAATTATAGAGTTTATTGATACTAAACATCAACTAGCTGATGTTTTTATAAAGCCTTTAAGTAAAGAACAATTTAATTTCATTAGAAGAGAATTAGGAATGTTGATGTGTCTGAATGCATGAACTTATTAAATTTATTTTTTAGACTTTCTTGATTCAATGATCAATCACTTAATTGCTATGATGAGAATTTTACATGATTACATGCCTTAATAGCATGTTGGAAATTATGTGTTTTAGATACAAAACTTCCAGGATGATGAGCATGTTTTACCTTAATGATTGTGTTTGAAAATCCATAGCAAAAACCTTGTTCGAATGAATGAATGTGTTAAATTTCACTTTCGGACTTTCTTGATCCTAACAATACATGATTTAGTATATCTCCTCCAGACTTAATGTAGCTTTCATAAGCATATGTCATATCAAGTTTGTTTCATATCATTGATTTTTGACATATGGAATCAATTAACAAATGCATCTCTCATAGATTTACCTTTTGAAAAATATTTTTTCGAGAAATAGATTTGATGAAATGATTCCTTCTTATGAATTCCTTCTTGATAAAGGAAGATTTTTAAAATGAAGTATGATTTAATCTCTTATCATTTTAACTTCATTCAAGTAAGTTCACAATGGCTTTCCTCCTTCATGCAAAATGTTAATAACAAATAAAAGGGAAGAAGCAATGAAAGCTATCTTCATGTCATGTTTGCTTGAAAAATTTGTATAATTGGTATCCTATCATTTATTGTTGAAAAATGACACGAACCTTTTTATGACATGAATCGTTGCCACACTTATGCTTAAAATTTGCTTAAATCATTCTTCTTTTTACTGATGACAAAGGGGGAGAAATATATGATAAATTGATGATAAAATTGCTATAATTGTCATATTTATATTATGTTAAAATATCAAAAGCTTGCATCATAATTTTACGATATTGATATCTTAAAATATATGGTAAATTAATGATAGAATTGCTATACATGTGAAATGTTTGCATTAATGAAAAGATATCTAGAGCTTACATTGCAATTTTATAATGTTGATATCTTGCCATGTGATGAAATGCTATGTTTGCATTGTGTTACGATATCAAGAGCTTACATCGTAATTTTACAATGTTGATATCTTGCCATGTGATGAAATGCTATGATTGTATACACTTGAAATGTTTACATTATGTTAAGATATCAAGAGCTTACATCGTAATTTTACATATTGATATCTTACCATATAATGAATTGCTACGATTGCTATCATTCATATTTGAAATGTAAGACATGAAAATGGATGTCAAGCCTTGACATCATTTTTAGAGAGATATATCATTATAGGAATCATGATGGGAGTATTGATAAGGTTAAATGAACTTAACTTATCAATCTGTCTCTTGAATTCAAAGGCTTTGAATTCAAGAATAACTTATCTCAAGTATGACATAAAGATAGGGGGAGTTAATGTAAACTCCATCATCAATTGATTGTCATCATCAAAAAGGGGGAGATTGTTGAATCTCGGATTTTGATAATGAAGTCAATTGTCATTTGGTTATCTAATCCATATGTTGAGATAAGTGTGCAGGATTAACTACGATGGCAGTAAGACATGCAGCAAGTGTTGCGCTAGAGTCAAGAGCAAGATCACGTTGGGAGTTCGAGTGTTCGATAGAAGTCCGGACGGTCATCGGAGGTTCTGCGGAAACAAATCCGAGAAGTCCAAGAGCTTGCAAAAGAAGCTCGTCGCAACTCGCCAAGAGGATCGTCGCAAGTCCAGGAGTTTGCCGGAAGTACGCCGGAGCATCGCCAAGGGTTTGTCGGATGTTTGTTGGAAGTTCGTCGGAAGCTCACTAGAAGAAGCAATTGACGCACCGGAACATGAGTTGCAGTATTAATGTCTTAAATGTCATAGTTAGCATGAAGATTAAGTTAGGAATGGGAGCTAATCCCATTAACTTAATCTGGGGCAAATTAGCCCCTTGACAGACCCAAATTGGGTCGAATGGATCAGCCCATTCGAACCTAGATTTCCTGCCGGTGGTGGCACCGTCTAGTAGCTCAGTCTCCGAGTGAAGTTAGTGGTGGTACCACCTGAGCTCGGTCTCCGAGCAATGTCAAGCGGTAGTACCGCCGAGTTCTGGTGGTGGTATAGCCAAGACCCTAGAAATCTGGGAGATAACACTTTTGATCTCCAAATTCAAACCAGTTAGGGCCTATATAAACCCCACCCTTTCCTACATGAAAGGGCACCAAAAGCTTGCATTTATTCTAAGAATTTGAGAGCTTAAAAGTGTTGTAAAAGGCTAGAAGTTCTTCTCCCTCTTTTCTTCTAAGTTTTGATCATTCAAGAGAGGAGTGGAAATCTATAAGGGTTGTCTCCTAAGCCCATCAAAATGAGTAAAACTATAAAAGGGTGGTTGGCCTTCGCCTATTGAAGGAAGGCCTCTAATGGACGTCGGTGACCTCATCGGAGGAGGAAGCTAAAAGTGGATGTAGGCCAAGATTGACCGAACCACTCTAAATCTCGATTTGCATTTACATTCTGCTCCTCATCTTAACTGCAAACTACCTTTGTTGCTTTACGTCAACTATACTTTTGTTTACACTTAAGTTGAAGAACTTTCCGAAATGGTTTTCATCAAAAATGATTTCATCGTACGAATGTCGTTTTAATCAACGAAAGTTTTCTGCTACACTAATTCACCCCCCCTCTTAGTGCTTTTGATCCCAACACAACAGCGATGAATAGAGGTTCGTATATGAGATATCTGCTAGAACCCTTATCTTATTGGATATCAAATAACCCCTGATTTATTGGATCCTATTGATGAGATCCAATAAGAGCCAATGAGAGATTATTGGATAGAGATCCACTAATCTAATAGGCTTAGGTAGTTGGATGGAGATCCAATACCCAATAGAGTAAGATCCATTAAGGTTATGTTGATAGGAGACCTCTATAAATAGGAGGGAACTAATGGTTCATAGGCTAGAGCTTTTTTGGTTGCCTTCTCCTATTCTCCTCCCCTTCTCCTCCTCAAAGCAGGCCTAGAGTTTTGAAGATCATCATCGTAACCATACTGTGTGGATCACCTCTAGAGAGGAGGACGCTTGACCTCCTTTACCCTTAGAGATCTGCAAGGATTCAGGGATATACGATCTTTGTAGGTAACACAAACTTTAATATTCATAGTTTTTTATTTTGTAGATTTTGCGCACCAATCTTCGCACGATGACGAACACATCTTTAGAAAATTGGATATTTTGTTTTATGTTCTTCCGCTGTGCATGTGATGTCGCCCTCTAGATTTTCCAATAATCATAAGTTAAAGTATTGCATTCATAATTCTAAAATATAAAATCATCATGATATAAAAAACATTAATATTTTCCAACTATCATTACTTCTCTCCCTTTGTCATCAACAAAAAGGAGAAAAGTACAACTAGCAAGTTTTTGAAATATGTAAGCTAGTAATTTAGCAAGTTTTATATCACTTTAGAACATGCAAGTCGGGAAGTTTTTGAGATATGAAAATTGGCAAACTTTTGTTTCAAAAGTTTTTGAAACATGCAAGCTAGCACTTTTTGCTTCTTAAAATAGGCAAGCTAGCAATTTTTGCTTCTCTAAAGATGTGCAAGATAGCACTTCTTCCTTCTTAAGATGGGTAAGCTAGCACTTTTGCTTCTCTTGAGATGTGCAAGCTTGCTCTTTTGCTTTTTTTGAGATGTGCAAGCTAGCACTTGTTTTTTTCCCCTTTGTCATTATAAAAAAAAGAAGAAGGGAATCATAGGCAAAAATATTTCAATCATTACATAAAAAATAAAAGATCAAGTCGTGAATATCGAAAGACCATGAATCACTTTGACAAATCTTTTTTTTAAATAGTGAAAAGAGAGAATCATAGGCAATGATCTTGAGTCAAAAAGTAAACTCAAGTCATGAAAACCAAGAAATTAAAATAATGATCCAAAAAATATATAAGAAGAATTCATGCATTTAGAAGATTTAACATGCCTAATTCTCTTCTAATAAAATTAAATTGTTCCTCATTCAATGGTTTAGTAAAAATATCTACTAATTGATATTTTGTATCAATAAAATCTAAAGATATATCATGATTATTAACATGATCTCTAATAAAATAATATCTAATATCAATATATTTAGTTCTAGAGTGTTAGAATGAGATTCTTTGTTAAACATATTGCACTAGTATTATCATATTTTATAGAAATATTTTAAAGTAATGTCTATAGTCTTCTAAAGTATTTTTCATCCAAATGACTTGTGCACAACATGCATCTACTACTATATATTCAGCCTCGGTTGTAGATAATAAAATAGAATTTTGTTTCTTAGAAGACAAAGAAACAAGTGCATGACCAAGGAGTTGTTTTTAGATTTTGGATACCATAATTCTAGATTAGGAGTTCCTTTTAAGTATCTAAAAATCCTTTTAACTACTTTAAAGTGAGTCTATTGGGGATTAGATTGAAATCTAGTACAAAATCCAATACTAAATATTATATTAGGTCTAGTTATAGTGAGGTATAATAAACTATCTATCGTACCCCTATAAGTCTTTTGGTCAAAATATTCTTTATCATGATCCATATCTAATTTTGTGAAAATGCTCATTGGTGTGTTAATGGCCTTAGCACTATCCATATTAAATCGTTTTAATAGATCTAAAGAGTATCCATCACTTAGTTGCTTAATTTACAATCTTATGAAAACTATTAATTTACACATTAAAGTCATTTCGAATTCTTGGCTCATACTTTAGCAAAAGATTCACATAAAGACTCAATTGAATAACTGAAAATGATATCATTAACATAAATTTAAATAATAAAAAAAATATTTTTAAAATATTTAATAAATAATATGATATCAATCTTGCCTTTTTAAAAATTATTCTTTATAAGAAATGAACTAAGTCTCTCATACCAAGCCCTCGGGGCTTGATTCAATCCATATAGAGCCTTAGATAACTTAAAAACATAGTTTGGAAAAAGAAACTTCTTCGAAAATAAAGTCATTAAGAAAAGTACTTTTAACATCCATTTGAAATAACTTCAAATTATTACAATGTGCATAGGCAAAGAGTATCCTTATGGCTTCATGTCTTGCCATAGGAGCGAAAGTTTCGTCATAATCGATACCTTCTTCTTAGTTGAAACTTTGGTCACTAATCTAGCCTTGTTTCGAACCATGATACCAAGTTCATCTTGCTTATTCCTAAAGACCCAATTAGTATCAATTACAAGATGGTCATTAGGTCTAGGAATAAGCTTCCACACCTCATTTCTCTTAAATTGATTTAACTCCTCATATATTGCAAAAACCTATGAATTATCTTTTAGAGCATCGTTAATGCATTTTAGTTTAATTTGAGATAAAAAGGCTATATTAGCACAAAAATTTTTAAATAGAGAATGAATTTGAACATCTTTTGATGTATATTCAATCATTAGCTCCTTAGGATATGAGCATATATATGTTGGAAAATCTAAGGGTGACATTAAATGTGCAACAGAAGTACAGAAAACAAAAATCTCAAATTTCCCAAAAAATTATTCATCGTCGTGCATAGATTGGTTTGCAAAATCCACGAAATGGAAAATTATACGTGAGATATTTGTGTTACTTAGCGAGATCGTATATCCCTTAATCCTTATAGATCTATAGGAGAGGATGAAGGAGGTCAAGTGTCCTTCTCTCTAGCGGTGATCCACATAGCAAGGCTACGGCGATGCTTCTCGAATCGCTGCCCAAATATCTAAACTTGCTATCTGAGGAGGAGAAGGGGAGAAAAGAATAGGAGGTGGCAACTAAGAAGCCTCTGGCTTATGGGTGTTTGGTTCCCTCCTATTTATAGAGGCCCCATGTCAACTTAACCCTAATGGATCCTGCCCTATTGGATATTGGATCTTAATCCAACTACCCAAACCTCTTAGATTAGTGGATCTTTATCTAATAATATCTTGTTAGCTCTTATTGGATCTCATCCATAGGATCCAATAATTTAGGGGCTAATTGGATATCTAATAAGATAGAGGCTTCGAAGGATATCTCGTATCTGAACATCTGCTCGTAGCAATGTCTACCATATGTGTGTGACCCTCTTGGCCCAATATCGAGTTGGCTATGAGTCATACTTGTTAGAACTCCTTCTAGCTTAGTGAATTATTATCTCCATAATAATTCACTCGACTCATCGACTACGGACGTACTAAGCCACTACGCCGCAGTCCCCAAACAATACAAGGGAATCCAATCCATTAGACCTATCTATCCTCAGTTATTGTGTACATATAGTCTCTCATCTATCTAATATTCCAGAGATCGTATACCGGATATGGTGTTACCAGACCCATACGGTTTCTACTCGAGTCTCGCTTTAATCGGATTCTCTTGAAGAACTATTTCTCTCTCAATCTGAATGACCCTAATTAGGGATTTGTCTGAATAAGAACACATAAGGTATTCGTCTCGTGATACTAAGAGTGGATGATCCTCTATCGACACTCAATAGTCCTCTTAAGATTAGTTACCACTCCCAATGACCAGTTATGCTAGATTTGAAACTTTCAAGCCTATAAGTCTGGTATTAAGGAATGGAGTACTCATACAAGACATCCTTAGTATCTCAAGTCCAAGGACCAGGTACACCATTGGGATAACAAAATCACTATCTGATAATAAGGTATCATTAGCTATCTAGCATTCTGCGAGTGGATCAATTAGTGAACTCATTCTCCAATGAGCACTTGCACTATAGCCCTAGTGTCCCCACACGATGAGCTATGAGACCAGCTGCCTCCATCATATAGATAGGTATATAGTACACTAGTCTATCCGGTTGTCTCAATGTCCCTCTCGAGTAACTTATAATCAGGATTATTTAGGGTTTGTGCTTAAGGATGAATCAATCTCATTATCGTGATCTCATCACGATCTAATTCCTATTGCACAGATCCATGGACATCACAATATGTAAATACATATATACAATATGTAATATAAAGTGATAAAATATCAAATAATATAATAAGCAAAAAGAGTGCGTATCATGTCACATGTGTCATCACTCACGTGATTGACTTACAGGGCACCTATGACTATCACTACATACTTCCATTTCTTGGGTAATGATTCTTTAAAAGAAGATGCATCCAAGTTGCTAGGGAGAGGAGAATTTTCATTCAAATTTAAAGTATCAAACTTAAAATCATTATCAAAATCATATTTCTTAAATTCGAGAATCTCATTAAAAATAACATGAATAGATTCCTCTATAACCAAAGTTCTTTTATTAAAAACATAATAAGCTTTAGAAATAGAAGAATATCTATAAAAAATACCTTTATTTAATTTTACAATAAATGTTTCTGAGACATCTTTTTCATTTAAAATAATACATTTACAACCAAAAATTTTAAAATATGAAATGTTGGGTCTTTTATTGTTCCATAATTCATAAGGAGTTTTAAAAAGTAATAGTCTTATGAGAACCCTATTCATGATATAGCATGTCGTGTTAATGGCTTTGGCCCAAAAGTATTTGGGTAAGCTATGTTCATTAAGCATGGTTTTTGCCATCACTTGTAAACTCCTATTCTTTCTCTCAACAACTCTATTTTGTTGTGAATTTCTCATAGTAGAGAAATTATGGTTATACTTATTTAAATCATTAAAATTTTAAAAATCATAGTTTTTAAATTCACCACTATGATCACATGAATGGAGGATATCATAAAATCATTTTCATTTTGAGCTTGTTTGTAAAACTTCAAAAAACATTTAAAGCAATCACTTTTATGTACCAAGTAGTATATCCAAGTATATCTACTATAATCATCAACAATCACAAAAGCATATTTACTACCTCCTATACTTATGATATTAATTGGTCCAAATAAATCCATATGAATTAATTATAGTAGTCCAGTGGTACTTACTTAATTTTTAGACTTAATGCTACTCTTTATTTGTTTACCTAGTTGCATACATCACGAACTTTATCTTTTGAAAAATTTAATTTTAGGCATACCTCTTACAAGTTCTGTAGTCATAATTTATGAAATTAGTTTCATACTTGCATGACCTAATCTCCTATGCCAAAGTTATGTATCATCATTTAAAACTGAAAAATAAGTTTCATCACAATATTCATCAAGATCAATAGTATACACATTATTAGTCCTTAAGGTAATCAAGGATCTATTTTTGTATAGTATCGCTATAATACAAACATTAGATTCAAATTTGATGTTATAACCCTTATCACATAATTGACTAATTATAAGTTATGTTTTAACTATCTACTAGTAAATCATTTTTAATTAAGAGGTTTGATTTGTTACCTATATTTTCTTTGCCAATAATTTTTTCTTTGTTGTTGTCTCCGAATGTGACACATCCTTCATCTTGGCTAGTGAGCTTAAAGAAATGTATTGGATCTCCGATCATATGCCTTGAGCATCCACTATCAAAATACCATCTCTTGCTCTAGCTTTGATTGTAGACATATCTACAAGAAAGGGGAGGTTGGTTTTAGGTACCTATTTAACTTTAGGTCCCTCATGAAAAGATCTGCCTATCTTGACTAATGACATTAAGTTATTTATTATTCCTTTGGGTGTTAGGATCAAGAGCGGCACTAAGAGGGGAGGGTGAATTAGTGTAGTGGAAAACTTTCGCGAATTCAATAAATTATTTCGATTAAAACTGATTCCAATGAGGATGGTTTCAATTCATTTCATTTCGAATGGAATTTGAACTTGAAACCTTTCATGAAAGTGCAAGAGAAGACTAAGGTGATTTATAGCAATGTAAATTACATAAATGAAAAGCATCGGTTTCTTAAAGTCTTTGTATGATTAAAGCCGATCTCGGAAGATGTTTACGTGAAAGCATATGTAGACATAGTTAAAGCACAATAAGGAGGAGAGGCAGTTTGCTATAAAAGAAAGTTGCTCAAAGTATATGTAAATTGAATTTTAGAGTGGTTCGGTCAACGTGACCTACATCCACTTTCGGCTTCCTCCTCCAACGAGGTCACTGGCGTCCACTAGAGGCCTTCCTTCAATAGGCGAAGGCCAATCACCTTTTATAGTTTTTCTCCTTTTGTCGGGTTTAGGAGATAACCCTTACAAATTTCACTCCTCTTTCTTGGATGGTTACAAGGCTAAGAGATGGAGGAAAACTCTAAATTTTACAATACTTTAAGGTTCAAGAACTCAAGATTATGCCAATAGGTTTCATGCCCTTTCATGCAGAATAGGGTGGGGTTTTTATAGGCCCTAGAATTTCTAGGGTCTTAGTGGTACCACCGCCATTACTGGGCGGTATTACCGCCTGACACCTAACACTGGGCAGTACCACCACCTGACAGAGCTCGGAGACTAAGCTCTAGCGGTACCATAGCCTAACAGAGCTCGGAGACCGAGCTCTGGCGCTACCACCACCTGATAGGGGTGGTACCACCGCCCAAAATTCCTGGGAGGCTGAGTATCCGAGACGGTGCCACCGTCGGCCAGGAATTCAGGGTCCTGGTTGGGCCTTGAATCCGAACCAAACCAGCCCAACTTAGGGCCCTATTGGCCCCTAATTAAGTTAGTAGGATTACCTCCCAAACTTAACTTAATTTACATTCTAACTACGATAATTAAGATATGATTACTGCACTTCCTATTCCGGTGCGTTAATTGCTCTTCCAGCGAGCTTTCGACGTACTTCCGGCGAACATCCGATGAACTCTCGACAATGCTCTAGTGGACTCCCAGCAAGCTCCTAGACTTTACGATGATCTTTTTGGTGAGTTTTGACGAGCTTCTATGGCAAGCTCTTGGACTTCTTGGTTGGTTCCCGCAGAACTTCTGACGAACGTCTGGACTTCCGTCGAACTCTCGAACTCCCAATGAGATCTCGATCTTGACTCCAGCATAACACCTGCTTTATGTCTTATTGCTATCGTAGTTAATCTTGCATACTTTTCTCAATATATAGATTTGATCAAACAAATTACAATTGACTTCATCATCAAAATCCGAGATTCAACATTCTCCCCCTTTTTTATGATGATAATCAATTAATGATGGAGTTAACCTTAACTCCCCCTATCTATATGTCATACTTGAGAAAAGACACTCTTGAATTCAAAGCCTTTGAATTCAAGAAACAAATTGATAAGTTAAGTTCATTTAAACTTATCAATACACATCATGATTCCTATCATGATCTAGCATTCTCAAAATGGTGTCAAGGCATGACATCCATTTTCAAGTTTTGATATTTCAAATATGAAGGATGACAAACATAGCAATTCATCATTCTATGACAAGATATCAATTGTAAAATTACAAGTTAAGCTCTAGGTATCTTATCATAATGAAGGAAATTTATCAAGCAAACATTTCAAGTATATATGATGAAATATATTGCATACATTTGTCATAAATTTATCATATTTTAGTATTATTTCTCCCCCTTTGTCATCAACAAAAAGGAGAACAATTTCAACAATGCAAGTGTGGTAAAAATTCATGCCACATTTCAATTTATAAAAATTCATACCAATTATATTTCAAGCATTCATGACATGGTATCATTCAAAAGTTCTCACATTAAAAGTTATAAATATTTAAAGAGATGGCTTCCATCAACTTCTCCCTTTTTATTTTTCATCAAAACTTTGCATGAAGAAGGAGAGTAAGGAGGAAAATCCATTGAGAACCAACTTTGATTAAAATTAAAGATGATAAAAGAGTTTCATTAAATCATGCTTCAATTTTTCACAAGGATCAAGATATTCATGTGAAATTAAATCCTCACTCTTGCAAGTGTTCATCTCATAAAAAAAGAATCATAAAAAAATCTTCCTTCATTAAGAAGGAATTCATGTAAAAGAATCATCATATGAAGGATAAAATAAATTTCATGAATTATTCTTTATAATGAGAGGAGCATCACATCAAAATCATTTCTCAATAAAAACTCACAAGAGATAAATATGATGTTAGGATCAAGAGCACTAAGAGGGGGGGGGGGTGAATTAGTGCAGTGGAAATTTTTCAGCGATTAAAACCGAAAGCTGCGTTCGTTTGATAAAAAATGATTTTGACGTAAAAGCTGATTCTAAGATTACTTTAACTTAAGATTAAGCGAGATGACGTTAAAGTAAATCTACAAAGGCAGTTTGCAGTTTATGATGAAAATTAGAATGCAAGCGCAAACTGAAATGCGACGTTCGTACGATAAAATCGGTTTACGTCTAAATGTCAATTTTGAAGATACTGAACTTCGAGATATGTTTTATAAATGCGCAGAAGGCAGTTTGCAGTTATGATTGAAATCAAAACGTAAACGTAAACTGAAATGTAATGATCGTACGAAAAAGCTGATTTACGTTTAGACGTAGATTCGGAAAGCTCTAAATTAGAAACTCGTTCGTAAAAGCGCAGAAGGCAGTAGCTATTTAGGAGGTTTGCAGTAAAGATAAAATGCTCAAAGTAAATGCAAACCGAGATTTAGAGTGGTTCGGTCAATCTTGACCTACTCCACTTTTGGCTTCCTCCACCGACGAGGTCACCGACGTCAACTAGAGGCCTTCCTTCAATAGGCAAAGGCCAACCACCCTTTTACAGTTATACTCCTTTTGACGGGCTTAGGAGACAACCCTTACAGAAATTTTCTCTCCTCTCTTTACAACTCAAAACTTTGAAGAACAGAGGGAGGAGAACTTTTGGCCTTTACAACAATTTTGAGCTCTAAGAATCACAGAAAGATTTCAAGATTTTGAGTGTAAGTTGCTACCTTTCAGTGCTGAATGGGTGGGGTATTTATAGGCCCCAACCCAGTTCAAATTTGGAGCTCAAAACTGTCAATTCCTAGAATTCCGGGATTAGGTGGTTGCACCTCCTGACTGGGGCGGTTGCACCGCCTGGCAGAGCTCGAAGACTGAGCCTCTGGGCGGTGCCACCTCTGTCAGGGGCGGTTGCAACTCTCTGCCAGAGCTCGAAGACCGAGCTCAGGCGGTTGCACCTCCTGACTAGGGCGGTTGCACCGCCTGCCAGAGCTCGAAGACCGAGCTCAGGCGGTGCTACCTCCTGTCAGGAGAGGTTGCACCGCCCAGTCTCGCTTGGAGACTGAGCCCAAGCGGTTGCACCTCCTGGCTGGGGCGGTTGCACCGCCCAATCTCCCTGGGAGACTTAGCCCAGGCGGTTGCACCTCCTGGCTTGGGCGGTTGCACGTCCCACAGCAATCAGGGTCCGAATGGGTAGATCCATTCGGCCCAAATTGGGTTTTTCAGGGGCCCAATTGCCCCAAGATTAAGCTAATGGGATCACCTCCCATTTCCAACTTAATCATTATGCTAACTATGTAAATCCTAAGACAAGTTCTGCAGCTTGCTCCGATGCGTCAATCGCTTCTTCCGGCGAGTTTCCGGCGAACTTCCGTCGATCATCCGATGAACCCTCGGTGATTCTCTTGCGGACTTCCAAAAACTCCAGGACTTGTGACGATACACTTGGCGAGTTCCGACGAGCTTCTTTGGCAAGCTTATGGACTTCTTGGATTTGTTCCCGTAGAACCTCCGACGATAGTCCGAACTTCCGTCGAGCTCTCTAACTCCCAACGTGATCATTGTCATGACTCCGGCACAACTCCTGCTGCATGTCATACTTTCATCGTAGTTAATCCTGCACAGTTATCTCAACATATAGGTTAGACAACAAATGACAATTGACTTCATCATCAAAATCCGAGATTCAACAATCTCCCCCTTTTTGATGATGACAATTAATTGATAATGGAGTTAACCTTAACTCCCCCTATCTACATGCCATACTTGAGATAAGTCATTCTTGAATTCAAGACCTAAGAATTCAAGTGACATCTCTGAAGATGATGTCAATACTTGACATTCATTCTTACATAACAATTTTGAATGATGGTAATTGTAACAATTCATCATATTGTAAGATATCAACATGTAAAGCTATGAAGTAAGGTTTTGATATCATTACATGATGTACACATTTCAAATATTTTAGCATGTGTTGCATTTCTATATATGGCATCTATTCATATTTCCCTTGATGATGCAGGCATGGCATAATCATAGCATCAGTGTTTATAGCATCAATTCATATATTTCTCCCCCTTTGTCATCAACAAAAAGCATGGTAGATGTGATACCAGGAGAACAATATAAGCAAGTTATCAAGCATATAAAGGAAGGCATGATACGTATAATGCTTTGAATACTTCTTCTCCTTTTATGTTATAATCCTTTGTGCATGAAGGAGGAAAGTCATTTTATCAAATCCATTTCGGAAAAAATATTTTTCAAAAGAGTGTATTTGATTTTTGTCATTCCAACTGTTAAGGGAATCCGAAAATGAGATGAATTCTTTCATGCATTCGGACAAGATTATGCTATAGTTTTTCAAAAATCAAAACATTTCAACACATGGCAATCAAGTGATTTGATCATTCAATAAAGTCCGAAAAATAACTTTGACTAGTTTATCTATTCGGACACATCAACATTCCTAATCCTCTTCTTATGAAATCAAATTGTTCTTCACTTAGAGGTTTTGTAAAAATGTCAGCTAGTTGATGTTTAGTATCAATGAACTCTATGGTTACGTCATGATTAGTAACATGATCTCGTATAAAGTGAAGTCTAATATTAATGTGTTTTGTTCTTGAGTGTTGTATAGGATTCTTAGTCAAGCATATTGCACTTGTGTTATCACATTTAATGGGAATATTTTTAAGATTAACTTTGTAATCTTCTAAGGTGTTTTTCATCCATATAACTTGTGCACAACATGCACTTGCTGCAATATATTCAGCTTTGGTTGTTGATAGTGCAACCGAGTTTTGTTTCTTAGATGACCAGGAAACAAGGGCATGTCCTAAAAATTGACATGATCCTAATGTGCTTTTTCTATCTAGTTTACAGCCAGCAAAGTCCTCATCAACATAAGCAATTAACTCAAAATTTTTTGATTTTGGGTACCATAATCCTAGATTTGTAGCACCATTAAGATATCTAAGTATTCTTTTAACTGCTTTGAGATGAGATATCTTAGGGTTTCATTGAAATCTAGTACAAAGTCCTACACTAAACATGATGTCTGGTCTGGCTGTAGTGGGTAAAGTAAACTTCCTATCATACCCGTATAAGTTTTTTGATCGAAGCTTTCTCCACTTTCATTAATTTCTAACTTAGTAGAGGTGCTCATAGGAGTGTTAATAGCCTTTGAGTTGTTCATATTAAACTTTTTTAATAAATTCATAGCATATTTAGTTTGACTAATAAAGATGCCATTGCTTAGTTGTTTGATTTGCAAGCCTAAGAAGAATGTTAATTCTCCCATTAAGCTCATTTCGAATTCAAGACACATAGTTTTAGCAAAAGATTCACAAAGAGATTCATTCGTAGAGCCAAAGATAATATCATCAACATAAATCTGAACAATGAGAAAATTATTTTCAAAATCCTTGATGAACAATGTAGTATCAACCTTGCCTTTTGTGAAATTATTTTCAATAAGAAAAGAACTAAGTCTCTCATACCAAGCCCTTGGGACTTGTTTTAAACCATAGAGAGCTTTAGTTAATCTAAACACATGATTAGGGAGGCTATTATTTTCAAATCCAGGAGGTTGTTCAACATAAACTTCTTCGGAGATAAAGCCATTTAGAAAAGTGCTTTTAACATCCATTTGAAACAGCTTAAAATTATTACTACTAGCGTAGGCAAGGAGCATCCTTATGGCTTCCAATCAAGCCACAGGAGCGAAGGTTTCTTCGTAATCGATACCTTCTTCTTGGTTGAAACCTTTGGCCACTAATCTAGCCTTGTTTCTAACCACGATACCATTTTCATCTTGCTTGTTTCTGAAGACCCATTTAGTACCAATAACTAAATGGTCATTTGGCCTAGGAACTAGCTTCCTCACCTCATTTCTCTCAAATTGATTCAGTTCATCTTGCATTGCGATAATCCATGAATCATCTTTCATGGCTTCGTCAACACATTTGGGTTCAATTTGGGAGAGAAAGGCGGCGTTCGCACAAAAATTTTTAAGAGAATATCGTGTTTGAACCCCCTTTGACGTGTCTCCTAAAATTAGCTCCTTGGGATGAGCATCTACATACTTCCAATCCTTGGGTAAGGATGTTTCGGAAGTGGATGCATCCAAGTTGCTAGTTGGAGAAGGGGTTTTATTTAAATTCAAGGAATCAAAATTAACATCATCATCAAAATCATTTTTCCTGATTTCGGAAATCTCATTGATAACAACATGAATGGATTCTTCGATAATTAAGGTTCTTTTATTGAAGATACGAAAGGCTTTAGAAACTGAAGAATAACCAAGAAAGATTCCTTCATCGGATTTAGCATCAAATTTTCCTAGGTTATCCTTTTCATTCAAGATAAAACATTTACACCCAAAGACTTTAAAATATGAAACATTGGGTTTCTTGTTGTTCCATAACTCATAGGGAGTTTTGGTTAGTAGGGGTCTTACTAGAACTCTATTCAAAATATAGCATGCAGTATTTACGGCTTCGGCCCAAAAATAATTTGGTAGGTTTTGTTCATTCAACATGGTTCTTGCCATTTCTTGTAAATTTCAATTTTTTCTTTCTACTACTCCATTTTGTTGAGGATTTCTAGGAGTAGAGAAATTATGGTTGTATCCATTGAGTTCACAAAATTCCTGGAAATCATGGTTTTGAAATTCACCACCATTATCACTTCTAATTGACGAAATCATAGAACCTTTCTCATTCTAAACAAGTTTACAAAACTTGGTAAAATATCTAAGGCATTCACTTTTCTGTTTTAAGAAGTAAGTCCATGTGTATCTGCTATAGTCATCCATAATGACGAAGGCGTATTTGCTACCTCCTAGGCTTGATGTGGAGATTGGTATGAACAAGTCCATATGGATTAATTGTAAGGGCCTAGAGGTGCTTACTTGATTCTTAGATTTGAAACTACCCTTAATTTGTTTACCTAATTGGCAAGCATCACATACATTTTCTTTGATGAACTTGATATGAGGAATTCCTCTTACAAGTTCTTTAGATGATATTTAAGTGATTAGTTTCATGCTAGCATGACCTAATCTTCTATGCCATATCCAAGCATCCTCATTCAAAACAGAAAAACACATTTCATTACACAAATCATTGATGTCAATAGTGTATACGTTATTTTGTTTCAATGCAATCATAGATATGTTTTTGTGTGGTTTTTCAATGATGCAAGCATTAGATTCAAATCTGACAATATATCCTTTATCACATAATTGACTAATGCTCAAGAGGTTATGTTTTAAACCATCAACTTGTTAGGATCGGAGCGGCACTAAGAGGGGGGGGTGAATTAGTGCAGCGGATTAAAACTTCGATTTTAGAAAAATCTTTCGTACGATAAGAACGGAACTTGAAAAGCTTAACTTGAAGGCGTATTCTTGAAGTTACGCAGCAAGGGTAATAAGGAACTAAAGCAGTAAGAAGATTTGCAGTAATGTAAATGGCAATATTGAAATGCAAACCAGAGATTACGCCGATTTTAGAGTGGTTCGGTCAAATGACCTACATCCACTTGCGAGGCCCCTCTTCGATGAGGCTCCCACCTTCCACTAGCAAATCTCTTGAAATGGAAGGGTCAATACCCCTCTTACAACTTTTTACAAACAGCTCAACCTCTTACAAATTTTCAATAAAAAAGAAGGAGGAGAACTCTCTAGCAAATTGAAAACAAGACTTGCTAAGACTTTCTAAGACTTTTCTCTCAATCAAAATGCTTCTCAAAAGTTGTAACCTCAGCTGAGATTTGAGGGGTATTTATAGGCCTCAAGAGGATTCAAATTTGGGCTCCAAAATTTGAATTCTCTTTAGGTTCCCGAATGCTGGAGGTGCCACCGCCCAGCGCTCGGGTGCTGGACGGTGCAACCGCCCAGCCAAGGAGGTGTCACCGCCCAGCTCTCGGGTGCTGGGCGGTGCCACCGCCCAGCCAGGCGGTGCCACCGCCTGGCTCTCCGATTTCACTGGTTTCGCTTAATTTAAGCCCAAACCATATCTGACTTTGGGCCTAGTTGGCCCCTAACTAGGATATAGGATTATCTCTTAATCCTAATCCTAATTACAAGTGAACTACATAACAAAAACACATCCTAAGCAAGCTTTCAACCGCGAACGTCGAGTCTTGTTTCGGCGAGCTTTCCGACGAGCTTCTTCCGACGGACTCCCATCAAGCTCCCAATCTTGTGATAACTTTAACGAGTAGCCGAGCCTTCTCGGTGATCTCCGTAAACCTCCGACGATCTCTTCGGCGAACTTCCGAAAATTCCGATAGGTTCCCGATTTCTTCTCGGTCGGTTCCGGCAACATCTCCGACGATTCTTCGGACTCTTAAACGTCCATCGATCTTGACTCCGGTATTCTTGCTTTGTGTTTTCTGGTTATCGTAGTTAATCCTGCACACTTAACTCAATAATATGGATTAGATCAATTAACCCATCAATTGATTTCATCATCAAAATCCGAGATTCAACAATCTCTCCCTTTTTTATGATGACAATCAATTGATGACGGAGTTAAACATAACTCCCCCTATCTATATGCCATATTATGAGAAGATGAAAACACTTGAATTTCATCCATTGAATTCAAGCATAAACTGATAAGTTCTAACCGTAGAACTTATCGTTATTCTCATTAAGCAATAGTAAATGCGAAACTTCGATGAAAATCATAAGTCAAATGATATGGGGCGATTTTTACTACGATAGGAGATAAAGATTTTCAACATGAATTTAATGATATCGATGTAAGGCATGCTTTCAATATGATCAATCAATCTTGTGATATTCTCAAGGATTTTGCAAGGCATATAAGACATTCATATCACACAAGCTTTTGCAATTCATATAAGTCATGCTATTAAAATGATACAAGTCATCACTTTTCTCCCCCTTTGTCATCAACAAAAAGGGAATGAGACTTGAAGCACATAATTTATCATACAAAGATTTTATCATTGATCATACATCACTCATCTATATTATCATTGATCATACAAAGATTTTATCATTCAAAATTAAGTATGCTAAAATATTTACGCAGAGTTCATCTTAAAGGAAAATTCAGCATTCATCCATATTATCAAATCTCTTCTTTTTATAAATAACAAAAATTATAGATGTACAAAGAAGAGATTGGGATAAAAAAAAATTTTAAGTAGTAACTCCAATAAGTCAAGATCATAATTCGAATACAAATCCATTCAAATTCAATTCG
This sequence comes from Musa acuminata AAA Group, assembly GCF_036884655.1. Lineage (NCBI taxonomy): Eukaryota > Viridiplantae > Streptophyta > Magnoliopsida > Zingiberales > Musaceae > Musa > Musa acuminata. The sequence continues at coordinate 24,513,702 of NC_088343.1, read as the reverse complement.
TCAACTTGAAACTCATAATCAAGCCATCAAAATCAATTTCGAGATTCAAATTATCATAAAATCATTAATCTTCATCAGATGGAAGCGGTGTTTGACTTAAGATAGGATAAGATAATTTAACAAGTCACCGAGGAATAGAGAGAGAATGAAAAACTTTACGGAAAATCCATTCAAACAAGTTTATTCTTAGGGACAATTTAACATACCTAATTCCCTTCTAATGAATTCAAATTGGTCTTCATTCAAAGCTTTTGTAAATATATCTGCTAATTGATGCTTTGTAAATTGGTCTTCATGCACTAGTATTATCACATTTTATGGGAATATTTTTAATGTGAATTCCATAGTCTTCTAATGTATTTTTCATCCAAATGACTTGTGCACAACATGCACTTGCAGCAATGTATTCGGCTTCCGCCGTAGATAGTGCAACTGAATTTTGTTTCTTGGAAGTCCAAGAAACAAGTGCATGTCCTAAAAATTGGCATGTTCCGGATGTACTTTTTCTATCTATCCTGCATCCGCCAAAATCGGCATTAGATCGAATTTTTCAGATTTTGGATACCACAATCCTAAATTTAGAGTTCCTTTAAGATACCTAAATATTCTTTTAACACTCTTTAGATGAGATAATTTAGGATTAGATTGAAACCTAGCGCAAAGTCCTACACTAAACATAATATCTGGTCTAGTCGCGGTGAGGTAAAGTAGACTACCTATCATTCCCCTATATGTTTTTTGATCGAAATTTTCACTATTTTCATCCATATCTAACTTAGTCACAGTACTCATAGGGGTGTTTATTGCTTTTGAATTATCCATGTTAAATCGTTTTAACAATTCTAATGTATATTTGGATTGGTTAAGAAATATACCATCACTAAGTTGTTTGATTTGTAATCCTAAAAAGAAAGTTAATTCACCCATTAAACTCATTTCAAATTCATGACTCATACATTTGGCAAATGATTCACATAGTGATTCATCCGAAGAGCCAAAAATAATATCGTCAACATAAATTTGCACAATAAGAAAATTATTTTCAAAATGTTTAATAAACAATGTAGTATCAACCTTGCCTTTGGTAAAATTATTTAAAGTAAGAAAGGAACTAAGCCTTTCATACCAAGCTCTAGGAGCTTGTTTCAAGCCATAGAGAGCTTTAGTCAATTTGAATACATGATTAGGAAGAAGAGAATTTT